>NW_028259060.1:0-250002 GCF_024713525.1 Acromyrmex echinatior
TTCTACATTTTTCTGGTCTTCTGGATCGCTCGTCGAGGTTGAGCCCCCGCGTATTATCGAAGAAAAATTCACGATATTTAATTCCCATCGATGCTGCAATGAGATTTTCGTACTTTCATTTTACTCGTTGGCGTCGTAAAGATCAATCGTTTCATTCTCACGACTCAAGACATACCGGCCAAGAAAAATAACCGTTTAGTCAAGATATTAAAATTCCAACTTTTTTTTACTGCGCATCGATACAATATGATATTTCACCGAGAAATTTTCTTTTGTTCCTTAAAGTATTCATTGCTGTACATCAGAAAAAGCTGGCCCGTAACGTTATATAAAAATTTAATTTAACAGCTGCTATTATTAATTTTCAACGCTTTTGAAAAAAAAAAAATTACGGTTTGATAGAGACTATTACACTGAGATGCATTTCTTTAAAAGTTTAAAAAAAATCTCTATTAATACTCTTCTATTATGTTAATATTTTAAGTTTATATATATATATATATATATCATGTAATTACGAATCTTATTTTAGTATGTTTTATAGAAGATAGTTTCATAAATTAATAATAACATTGAAATCGTTCCACCGATCTCATTGATGTCTAATTACATGTATATTTAAAACAGTTTTATTCATAATTTATACAAGTTACAGTTTCTATTCCGCTGTTGTATCGATTATCAGTTTCCATGAAAACATAATACTGATTTAACTCGTATTCTATATTTTCGTATCGCAAGCAATCGGGCAAAAAGCTTACATTGCTTGTTATCACCCATATGAATGAAACACGGTCTGCGTATCTTAATAATATAACTGTACAGAATATCTGTTTTTCCCACACGTATCTCATCAGGATTCTAGCGACGGTTTATTTGGAATTTCGTCGACCAGTCGCGCGTGTATTGGTCATGCGCGTATATACGACTGTCGGTTTTTTACGCTTCAATACAAGCAAATCACCGGAACCGCGTGCGCGAAAAAGGAAAAAGAAGAAAAAAAAGGGAAGGAACGCATGATTCGATGCACAGCCAACGAAAATGTAAATTCACCAGCACCGTAGCCAGTGGCATGCATCCGGCCGGAAGTAAAAATTCTCCTCGGTGTTATTGTTCTTTGGTCGCTTTCCCGACGTACAGCTCGTATCTCTTAAACGAAGAATTCCTCGATTTACCGATACTATTCTGCAATGCCGGTCGCGGCTCCTGAGTCTCCTGGTGAAACGTAAGGATATTGGCTTTGCCGATCGGTATTTCTACGGAAATCGTATGAGGAAGAGATGCCTGATAGGAAAACGTATTTCGATTCCTAACAGGAATACAGGCCATTTTTTTCGTCCTCTGGGTCGTCGGAAATTCGCTGTAGACGAAAGTTACATATACATGCCAAACATATCTTTATGCATGGGCGTATATATGCAAGGGAAAACGGGAAGAGCGCTTGTATTAAACTGTTAAATTTTGGCAAAGAGGAACAATTAAATTACGAAAATCATCTTTATGACAAAATATTTATTCACGCCAGTGCATGGTTCGCGTCTTATTCGTTGAAGATCTTCGAAGATTGATACTTTAATATAAGTATTGTACTATTTAATATTATTAAATTTGTAATATTGTTAAATTGAACTTAATGTAAGTCACCACTACTCCTATTCGGAAATTATATGGAATTATATGGAATTATTGAAATTATATCGTTATTTTATTAAAATTATGGTTATATTTGACTATACAGCCAATTTGACACTATATAATGTCAAATTTAACTATCGTTTTAGTATGAAATAACGATATATATTTAGTAAGAGCTTAAATTAAGTTAAATTTGACACTATAGGTTTAACAGTGTACTCTCTAAATTTATTGAAGTGAAATCTCACTTCAAAAGAATTAAAATACTGCCGCACTATTGAAAAGAGTACAAATATTTGCACTCTTGAATAAGAGTAACAGATTTTCATTGTTTTTGTTATAGAGAGTGAAATTTCACACTTTTGGAATGAAATTTATTTCAAAAAAAGCAGTGAGATTTCTTTCCTTTTGAATGAATCCCATTCCAAAAAAGAGTGAAATCTGCCACTCTTATTCAAGGGTGCAAATATTTTCATTCTTTTTCAATATTTTCACTCTTTTGAAGTGAGATTTCACTTCAAGAAATTCAGACAGTAAGTTTTGTGTAAAGATACTTTTTTTGCTCCCTCTCCCCTCTCCTTTTAAAAATTTATTTAGATACCCATGTTTTTTTACGTATATTTTTTTTATGTATATTAAAAATATACTTTAAAATATATTAGCAAGTTTACGGATTTTATTTCAATCAAGTATTATTTATATAAAATAAGAAACATAACACGATAACCGAAAATAAAAATATTCAATAATATTAAAGTTCAATAATATTAAACAAAAATGAATAACAGAAGGGTCAAATTTTTCGTATATTTAAATTCTTAATTTATTTTCATTCGTAACAATGCTTTCAGCCTTGTTACAAATTGCGACCGATGTAATAGAAGAATGTAACTACGAAGATGACAAGCTGAAAACATTGCATTGTTACGGCTGAAAATAGATATGAAGAAATAGATCCACTACTTTGCGTAACTATAATTTGCAGAAATTGTATTTAACCGTTTTATGATTTTTATTAAATTGGCATTAATTTAACGACATGTATATACTGAGGATGACCTGACAAATAGGTCGAAACGTACGTGTTTTTAAGAATTTAAATATAAAAATTTGGCTCTTAGCCCTTCTATTATTTATTTTTGTTTAAAAATATAGCATTTTTTATTGATTTTTCCTAAAGATGTTGCGAAAAACTTCGACTCATGTTATTTCGATAAAATTTGAATTGGGATGAGTATTTATTTTATCGATATACACTCTTAATATTGTCTATTTAGCTTTCGCTTTATATAGCATTCGTTTTCTTTATATAGCATTGGTTTTCTTACTCTTGACTTTCTTTCTCTTGACTTCATGTCGCTTTCTCTCGTCAAGAGTCTCATCGTCATGTTATAGACGAGTATGTCTATATTAAGCTCTCCTCAGATTATTCTCCAATTAATTAGCTCGAACGATTCTTCAATTGATCCTCGGCGTGCAACCCGCCACCATCGACAAGTTCTAAGAGGTTCGTTATCCTCGATTCGCTTTCACCCTTAGACAGGAATGGGTAATGAACTGAAAGGTGGTTCGTATCGGGTTGTATTATTAAGATGTTAGATTGTGTTATGCTTGACCGCGCTTTTGGGGATAACGAGAATAATGGAATTAACCGTGTCGGAACCATCGATGTACCGTCTATCTATACCTCCTGTGGCATTATTTTTCATTTGAAGTTCTTCTCTTCAAATACCGTTTCTAAACCGATATCATTAATTTAATTTATTATTTAAATAATTATTAAAGATCTGACTTTATCCTACTTTAAATACCGCTCATTTATTTAATTATCACAATTGACTAAATATTCTTGTAAATTGAAACTTTACTCGTTTATTATTTGTCATTATATTTTTCATTCAGATGTTTTCACTGGCACACATATATGCTCTATTTATATTTTATATTTTCATTTCCTTGTTATTGTTTTGTTCAAATATAGAGACTGGCAGTCGGAAGAATTGCGTCGGCCGAAATGCGAGCTTTCGTTACCTTTAAAAGCTCCAGTGTCCCATACGGGAAGGCTATTTTTTTTTTTTTTTTTTTTTTGTAAAATAATCATCGATTTTTCCGCGCTTGGCTATCAGCTCCGCTGACCCCGCTCGCTGTGGGCTTTTTTCTCCTCGTCGAAAAATCTGACACCGACCGATCCCGCGCGTTTTTATCCCCACAAATCACACGGGAGCGGTGCGGCACGCGATTCGTCGATAAGCTCGAGCTGTCTGCTCGCAGAACATCTATCGTTATATCGATCGCGTCCGTTCGCTCTCTTGCACAGTACTCGAGAGCTGTCG
The DNA here is from genome assembly GCF_024713525.1 of Acromyrmex echinatior. NCBI lineage: Eukaryota > Metazoa > Arthropoda > Insecta > Hymenoptera > Formicidae > Acromyrmex > Acromyrmex echinatior. The sequence goes on from NW_028259060.1 coordinate 3,969, forward strand.
TCAGGACACACGGCAGGGTTTGTGGATATATGTGGATATACAGTGTGCACGGAGTCTACTTCGGAGCGCCGACAGCAAAACCGCAAACACGCGGCTTGGCGCGACCAAACCTCAAACCAAAGCCAACACTATTGCCGCGGGGGTAAGTAGAGCTTATGTAGTTTCGATGAGTGCCCACGCAAAGGAAACGTCATAAGAAAAACGGGGAAAAAGATCCTCGTGTCTTCATTCATTACCCGCGAAATTATTTTGACAAATGCCAGAGAAATTAACGTTTCTCAATTGCTCCAATTATTTCGTTTACTTTTTGGTAAATAAGAATATTTTTTTGCTAATAATAAAAATAAATTTATAACAGGAAGATTCAATTGAATCGTTTGTCGATGGTTTATCATAATAATTGAGAATTATAAATTTTATTCGGCAGAATCAGTTTTTTTCTAGATATATAAAACGTATAAAATCCAAATATGATTGACACGTCTTAAAATCGAATAGCCAATTGTCTCAGAATAAAACTATTGATATAACTATATTGATGACAATATTATTGGATTATTGACAAGTTATTGTTATAATTTAAATATATCACATAGCTGTATTGATGATGAAAGAAATTGAAAAATAAATGCCACAATGAAAAAAAATAAAAGATAAAAGCAAAAATAGGCAGCGTTAAAAGTATAATGTCTTTTATGTTAATCAAAAACCTTGTTCTTTACGGATTAAATCTTTATCTTAAGAGATGACACAAATTTTCACTATCATTAGAGAATGCTTTCATTACTTGAGTTCATAAAATAACACAATGGTTTGTGTCTGCTCGCGAAAGCATTCCCGGTTGGTGTATTCGCGTATTTACATTTAGAGGAGAAAAATGTCTAAATGGCGGATAAAAAGTTAGTATTACTGCGGAAACTGCAAATGCAATTCAACCAGGATCAAAAACGCAAAGGAAATGTAGTCGTAGTTGGCGTAAAGAGAAAAATTAAGTATTTGCATCTGTGAGACGAAACCTCCGCTCTTCTGCAGCGTTTCTTCTCTCTTATTTCCGCTTTAACACGTAAATTGCTGGCTTCCGCGGTACCGGTACTAGTTTACGTATTCGTTCCGTCTGTGTTTTTCATTTAGCGAATGTAACGCTGTCTATTATTGCTCTCAACCGTTTTTTAAAAGACGCATTTGTATTTTTGCAAAACACAATACTCTACACACGGCGTTTTCGTTCGTTTTTTATTTCGCAGTTTATATTTATTATATTTAAGTTTTAACATCATAATTGCATATGTAGATCAAGAGAAGGTGATTGCAAAATTTATAAGCCCAAAAAGGCTTATTGTATTCATTAAACCAAATATAAAGGATGTTCAATTTGTATAATTTGTTTCAATTGATACAAATCAAAATACAACTTATTGTCATGAAAGGTTTCAATTGATGATTGTTAAGAATACATATAAATATGCTTGTTTATAATACATACATGCTATACATAAATAAAATAATTAACTACTTATTATCTGTAATTTTTCTTTGCATCTCTATATTGAGAATGAGGTCTGTCGATAAAGTATTGTACTCGTTCTTATGCGATACAAATTATATAGTAATAATTCTTTAACAAGTTCCAATTTTAAAATAGTTTTTAAGATATCAAGTGCAGGATTGAGAACCTAAATAATTCATTTTAGCGATTCATTTTAGCGAGTTAATATTAAAAAATTGATTATTAAATGTAAATAACCGACAAATGCAGATAAATATCAATCTAAATAAATATCAATCTACATTTTTTATTTAGATGTTTACTCGTACTGTTAATTTAAAATTATAAAATTTCTCTTATCAATTTTCAAAACTAAAATAGAAAGAATGCCGTATTCTGTAATTTCCAATATATTCCTAATACGATTTATATTTATAAAAGAAATACGCGTCGAGTTAATTTTTTATACGAAAACTCATGCATCTTTATCTTTATAGCTTATTCCCGAGCCGGCTCCTTTCCAACAGCATAAATCTTCTAGTAGCGGCCTCGTTTTTTTTAAATTAATCCTTCCGTTCATGTAAAAGCGGAAACTAATGAGATATTTACGGTGCCAGAGTGCTCCTTTCTAATTCATCTCCAGCCGAGCTATTAATAATACGAAATCGACACGTACCGAAGATGTACAAATAATGGAAAATTAATATTACCTCTGCAAAAAAGAATTTCTGTCGAGAATTTTTCTGTATTATCCCGATTCAATGAGGCCTCATCTGGATTCTTTTGGGGGATATTTGGGTATAATAAAAAAAACGTTCGGACGTGATGGTAGCATACACGTACACACATATATATATATATATATATATATACACACACACACACACACACGCACACACACACATACACACACACACACACACACACATGTGGTGCCAAAGTGCCGAAGAGTGTTTCGTTGTGCTCGAACTAATCGATGCGTTAATCTCCTGACCTTTTATCCCCACGTTTCGACTCTCTCGTCGCCGTTCCGGACCGCCCCGATCATCCGAATCTCGTACTATTCTTCCTCGGTCCGCCCTGGCCATTCCGCTTGTTCGATAAAATATTTTCTATCCGCCAAGAGTCGAAAAATGACGTTGAGATATTTTGAAAGATTCTTCAATTTAACACCACGCCTCTTTCTGTCCAATATATATGGTCGCGATATGTAATATTCTACGATGATCCTATCCCGAAGTATTCTGTATTTTATCCAATATGCACCACGTCAAAGACGATATTTGTCGATGCTACTTACCGCGTATTTTTTATTTCTATCATAATTAAAAAAGTCGATATTACTTGCAACAGTACACGTAATGGAGAGATTATTACTATCGATGATAACACAAGTAATAAAATAAAAATTGAAAAATATAAATTAATTTCATAAAAATTAACGCTCAATTTATAATACTTTATTTGATTTAATCCCCCATCGGCAATGTTGGATTTTAAAAACTTAGTTGATTTTTTCATTGTAAATTCAAATAGATAAATTTGTAAAGAATAAGTGAAATACGATCCAACTTGTGATAGTAAAATAATAGCAAAAACTTGTTAAAGCTTTCAAACATGTTTTTATATAGTCCAGAACAATACAAAAATCTGCACTAAAATTTGAAGACTCAGGTTGCAAACGAAGGATGAAAATTTCACATTGAACGCAGGATTAAACTAATTTCTTCTTTGAACGCATTATACTTTCATAAAGATTCATTCGATTCATTCCATATCGCGCAGCATTGTTTGAGACTATTACAAGTCTATTAATACAATAGAAAGAACACGTCATAAAAAGAAATGACGAAGAATGATAATTTCAATTTTGTATATAAAGTAATAAAATGATTTAACGACCATATTCTAAGTATCTTTTTTTCTATGTAGTAATTTCGAAGCGAATGTGTACACCATTTTTACAACCTTTTTATTTCGTGCTTAGAGAAGCGCGGTCACAATCGCGCATACGCAGCTGTAAAAGTGTCGATGTAATCGTTGTCGTAACAATAACAGTCATTGCGAACCGACGATTAGCTTACATGGCGGACAGTATAAAATTTACACCCGCATAGTGATTTAAATGTCGTTCAACCGCGAATATACAGTGACAAATTTCCAGATGCGCTGCGAATTTTATGAGGTTCGTGAAATGCTGTATCCTTCTCGAAAGTAATGGTGGTAGATACGAGAACAGGAGAGGGAGGAAAAGAGAAAAAGAGAGAAAAAAAGAAACCGGGAATAATACGATACAACAAAATCGCCAAAAAATAATGACAAAATGGTAGTTACGGATTTAATCAGATATCGTTTGTCAACGCGTAAACAAATATAAAATAAACATTATTATCTCAACGCTTGAAAATTTATACCGCGGAATTCCCCATTATTAACTTACTGGACGTAAATATTTGAAGAAGGAAAAATTCCTAATTTAGATGAATAAAAAATTAGGCACGTAGGAGACGACGGTTAAAGAAAAAGATAAGATAATGCATACCGCAGTAATGATCTAACGGCGCTCTCATTTACGTTAAAAAATTGGTATGTCGCTCGACGGCGAAAAATCTTCGCTCTACCATCAGTCATGGAATTTCGTCACCCTTCTCCGGCGTAGCCGTTTCCGTGAATTTCTCACCGGCACCAGTGTGATTCTCCGGGTGCGTATTCCGGAAGAGATGGCACTCATTTTCCCGACCGTTGATTCCGGATGGTCTCACGAAACCTCCTTTCCTACCCCTCCGTTCTCTGTCACTACCCTCGGTCGCTCTAAGAACACAAATAGACAAGGACACGGTGCGGCTGCATCACCCCCTCGATCAGTCGAAATTGCTACCGACATAGTCGTGAAATTTTAGTGCCGCGAATCTCCGAATTGTTCTCCGTTCCCGCTACTCCTCTCATCATCGCTTGTTCGCCCTCCCATCTCCCTGTCCGCGACGTCTTTATGTCGTCGGCATCCTGCCGAAAAATATCTCTGTAACATTGCGTGCAATCTGACGGTCGATTCGTTCTCCGTTGATCCTTCGCTTGCATATGCGTCTTCATTTGCATTTAACTGCGTTGCAATTGTGAGATAAACAATAAAATATATAGACAAAGAAATTGTTTTTAGAAATAAAAAAATTAAACTTTAAATGTACATTTTTTTACACTTTTCTTTACTGAAATGTAAAAGTTAAACTGTTTCCTTTTGTACCTTCACTTTAGCTTTTAACATTTAGAATTATGAAATCATAAACTGGTTAACTTAAATTATAAAATTATGGATCTCGTTACACAACTTCTTCGGACGATTGCCGATAATTATCATTACGAATATAATACAATTATCATATCTATAACGGTGCTATACAATTTGAATTGCAAATCGGGCTTAACTTCCAATATTGACACTATTTTAAATATTGTAAAAATGGAAGCCACATTAAAAGACCGCACACAGTAAGTGATAGATTAAAACCGCAATATCGATATTCACTCTTTTCACTCAAATTTTAATCGTGATACTTTTTTTCTGCAGTGAGAGAGAGAACTAGTTTTTTTTAAAATTATTAATAAAATTATTTATTTTTATTAAACGATAAATTAAGAATTCTTTATGTGAAAATAATATTAATAATAGCAATAATGTTAAGACAAGTATATATATGTATATATATATATATATATATATACATATATATATATATATATATATATATATAATTATTAAAAAAATATTAAATGCTTGTATATAGTCGGAATTTATACTACAATGTTTTTATAATATCTTGTAATAAAATTATCAGAAATACGAAGGAGAGATCTATGTCTCTTCTTACGACGAAATAATTTTCTCTTAAGCTTCTTTCGAGTCTGTTTGCGTTCATCTGCACGAGGGACTGTCGGCCCTCTTTCACGGTACAGTGGTATCTACCTACCTATTTGTTTTGTGCAAAAGCAATAGAGTTTGCATGTTCTATCGATCTTCGCTCGTGAGGACTTGTGATAATTGAATTGTGAATCCAATCAAGCAGTCGAGATTACGAAAGAGATCGTGATACAGGTCATGGATATGTGAAGAAAATTACACTTACTCCAACTCTGCACGAGCAACAGCAATATATTATCTATTTTTTTTCGCGATAATATTATTATTCAACACATTATTATATTACATTCATTTCTGTTAAATGATTAAAACGAATATATTTTGATTAATATTATAATTTTTATATAATATTAGAATATATGATTAGTAATACTTTTACAAAAATGCTGTTATATATGAAATAAGTATAATATACAAATAGTGCTTTTTTTAGGGATAAAATCACATTTCAGCATAATTTTTATATTTGATAATTTTTATATTTTTTTTTATATTTGACATAATTTAGAAAATATAACAGGCTTTCCTATGCCTAAAAATATTTTTAAGAGATAATTTTAAGATAATATATCGTAGTTATGCCCTCCCATTCGTTTGATAAAGAATATCAACAAAAATGTTTTAAATTATCAGAAAAGAATGTTATCATTATCTTACTTGTTTTGAGAAAAGTTTGTAACTTTTATAGTCCTATTTGTCATCTCTATGTAAAAATAGTATTACCGATTGCGTTATACATGCATTGTATATATTCTCACAAAACAAAGAAACGAAAATCGAAATTTTCATATGACATATTTGTTGTTTTGCCCCATACATATCTTCCATCATATTTCGGTAATAATTTTTTACATTATTTATTCAGGCAACAATAATTTGAGATTAAAATTATTTAATATTCTTATGCAATATTTCAACACTAAAATATGTTTTTCACAACTGTTCATAAAAAAGAAATTTGCTATTTTTAATAATTATTAATGTTCAAAGGGTTGTTTCTTCTTATAAATCTCAAAATTTAAATAAAAATTTATATGCCTCTTATATTTTCGTATATTTGATAACATATTTATATAAAGATCAATTAATTTTAGATTGTATCCTTCATAAGTAGCAATCTCATTTGACAGCAGGGTCGACACATTTTACGACTTGAATACCGGCCACAATGATCCCGTTGTGGAATCGATCGCCTCGTTGTTCGTACAGGCAAGGAAAGAGAGAGGGATGAGGCAAGCCAGGAGCGTTGAAGGCAAATCAGGGGCTTCGTAGATGATCACTATAGATGGGATGAAATATTAAGCACAGCACGGGAAGCACAGTGCCGGGGAGAGCAGAGCAGCGGCTGCGTGGCCGAGGCTGTAGAAGTTTTATTAAAAATCTGCGTTGAAGGATGATGGATATCTTCGAAGGAGTGGTGAGAGGCCTCGGCCTTATGTTCGGATGGACGGTAAGAAAGTCAGAAGAAAAAGCAGATGAAGTAGACGACGAAAGCCGTTAAGGACAGAAACAGATGAAACTGTACGGATCGCACGGTTGATGAAGCAGAAGATAAGGAAAGATGAAAGAGTGAAAATAAGAGGGACGAGCGTGAGTTCTTCCAAGGCGGTGAGAAAGGAAATTGATTTTTATCCGGTTCGAAAAATTGTAAAAAAGACAGCGAAATGACGAAGAGCCAATTTTTCAATTTCTTATTCGAATTCGACGTTTTTGTCTTTATATCAAATGTATAATATGTCAATTCTTTTTAGACACGTAATTATTATTAAAGTCGTGAAGATGAGAGAGAAATAAATGTAGCGAAATTACTGCTAAAAAGTCAAATTTCAACAAGATTTTTATAAATCGGAACATTAAAGAAAAAAATGTAGAAAATACATATTGTTAAAACGTATTAAAAATTTAACAGCATAAAATAGAATAAAACAGATTAAACATGCATATATATCTGCAAAGAATATTTTTAAATTAGTTTTGTTATATGAAAGAAAAAAATAAAGACATGCATATATTATATTCTCCAGAAAATAATTCCTATTCCTATTCTTAAAAAATATGTATTTCTAAAGTTCCATTTAACATATATGCAACATAATAATGCAACATAAATCAGAAATAAATATTTTTGTTGAACAATAACAAGGAAATGTAAAGGGGTTAAATGGATAATATTTAACAAAGGATGGAATATTTTCAGTCGATTGCTTTAAATTTATATGTTAAAGCTATACATACTCTGAAGAAGTGAAGGCAAGAAAAAAAATGATACGATCGTGATATCAGCTACTATCTTTGCAAAGTATTTACTTTGAAATTTGCTCTGTATAGTGAATATTATTATGATTTACAAGAGAAAGGATTAAAGATGAAGGCAAAAAGAAGATTATGCGCTTGATGATAGGCACGCGCTGAAAGAAACACAACCAAAAAGGCTTTAGAGTGAAGCAAGAGAAGAAAAGGAAGAGAAAGAAGAAAAACGAAGAAGAGGAGAAGAAGAAAGAAGCCACTGGAGATACGAAGAGACGTGGCCAAAACTACAGCGAGATAAAAGAAGATCGGAAAAAGAGGTCCCTTCAATATAATAAAAGAGACATTACAGGATTGTGGCTTATTTGGTCTAGAAAATTTAAGAGACTGAAAGCATTTTAAGATTGGATGAAAGACAAGCATCCTGGCAGCTATAGATCGCGTCACGTCCAAAATGATGGAAGGCATGATAACAGCAGGACTGTGCAGATTTATGATAAACGAGATTTAACATAAAAATGTGATATTGTTGGGAAATATATTTGCAGGATATTTTAAGATTCGTTTTACATGAGAAAATATTTTTGGAAATGCATATTTTTTAAGATAGAATAAAGAAATCATTTTCTAGAGAGTATATGCATGTATTTTATTTTAAAAGCTACATTCTTAATTTTTTTCTCTCATATATATAAAACTAATTTCAAAATATTCTTTGCAGATATATTTTTTAATAATATGTCACATTTTATATGCATCAGATTAAAATGCAAAAAAATATGATGACTGTAATACGGAAGGGAAAAAAAGCAAGAAATTGCTCGATACGTAAATAAGTAAAGGTGAAAAAGAAAAGAAGAGAAAAAAGAAAATGAGAATGAGAAAGAGAATCGGCAGGTTGTGGAATCATTGCGTTGAAGAGGGTTGGTTTGTAGTACGTTAGTTTATAGGCAGCTCGAGGGGAACATCGAGAGGGTAGTGAATTAAAGCGGTTCGTCCTCCCTAACGAAGTCAACACGCCAAGCGGACGGATGAGGCCGCCTTGTCGAGCGGAGACTGTCGTAACAAGCGTAATCTTATATAAGACAGGAAGAAGCGAGGAAGACGCGAGGGTCAATTGTAGGAAACGGGATGAGATCGAAAGTGGGAACGAGAATGAGGAGAAAAAAGAGGGGAAGGAGAGGAAGAGGAGGAGGAGGAGGAGGAGGAGGAGGAGGAGGAGGAGGAGGAGGAAGAAGAAGAAGAAGAAAAGAAGAAGAAACAGAGGGGAGATGGCAAAGAAACCTCAGACCACAAAGTCGAGTTATGCTTCTTTCCTGCTTCAGAATCGACTTTTCGTTTCTATCCACCTGTACTTCACCTGCCTCTCTCAAACTCTCCCTTTCCCTCTCTTTCTTTTCTCATTCTCTCTCCCACTCTACGACCTTCTCTCTCTCTTAGGTTGCCATTAAAATGATAAAATAATGTTTGCGATGGTAAGTGCCACTAAAGCCTGCCGCTTAACCACCCCCACTGGAGGCTGAACCCTCGTAAAGAAGGCGACCCTCGACTTTGTACCACCTTGTCGAACCACTTCGCTCACGCTCGTTCGCCTTGGTGCTAATTTACGAACGCCGTACTCGACACGGCGACGAGTAATCGATTTACGGGCCCCAAGAAGGAAAGTAGCAGGGTCATAAGGTGGATAGATCGAGGTAAAGGCAGAGGGGTGGCGGTGGCGATGGCGGTAACTTCCGCCGATCCGATCGAAGAATTTGCGGCGAGGCAGTTTCCGTGTATCAAAATGGATAAAGTATTGATGTGAATAATGTCGTAATTATTTGCTTGCTTGTTTGGCGTATCTTTAGGATACCATTGCAGCATTGTTATTAACAGCCATCGACGATGCTAGAAATACTCCCAGACACGATGCCCCGATGTTACGTTTCGCGCGGGAGAGAGTTAAATTACGGGGCATTTACATTATTGGAGATTAAATGAGCCGGATAATTGTATTGTTTACCTCAATACGCAGAAGGGAGTGAAAATGCATTACGGAGAAGGTTGCATGAAAATACCAGCTTTCCTAGAGAAAACTCCGTTTTTCGGTGTAGTTCCTTTAGTAAAGCCGACATTTATACTTCTATCTCGGTACGAATTCTTAAATCGTCTTAAATCGTTTTGTGTATTTTTGTACAATTTTATTTTATTTTAGTCTTTCAGAGGCAAAGAGCATATATCAAACCGAATTATGGATTGTCACGTTGGAGCGATATCCATTCAATTCAATATCGCGTATTCAGAAATATATCGAGAATATGCGCATATTTTTCTACACACTTGGACTTATTAATAAACATTACGCGAAAATCGGTATATCGTGAGTAATTCCATGCGCGGTTTTTATCGCTGTATAAACAAAAGATATAAACTTCAACAAATCCGTATAAAATCGGATAATAACACAATGTTATCCGCATTAAGTTTGCTACACTATAATACAACGTACGATTATCTTATCAGTTTACGGTTCGACAATTTGACAATAATCACAGTTTTAATAAAATATAATATGTCGTTAATGGCGTTGGCCGTCAAGATACGATTCAGAAATGAAAGATTAATTTGCAATCGATACAATCATACACCTTTTGCCCGTTAACCAAAAACGTGTCACATCGATTCGCTTCTCGATCATATTACTTGACAAGGTGACAGCGTTAAACGATTAAGCTCAGAGTGGGCCAGATTCTACGAAAATCCTTGATATTCCAACCCTCCGTGCCAACTCGTGCTAAATCCCTTCATCCCTTTTCTCTCCACCTTATATAGTCGGAGACTCCGCACGGTAAGATAGAACGAAAGGGGGCTTTGACGCCCCGATTAACGCGGACACATCGGAACACTTTTCAGCACTTTAGCGCGGAACGATGCACAGATTTCATTTTATCTGCTTCTGTTCCTTTCAATCTTCTTCATACAATTTCCCATATTCCTTACCCTTAACCTTTTTCTTCTCTCTTCTTGATTCTCTTTTTATTTCTACTTACTCAGATGTCTATTGTATATTAATTTTTTAAATTGCTTTCTCTCTCTTATAAGCTATTATTTTCTATCACACGGAAGGAACGGTTTTGTTTCAAGTATCTAAAAATTTAGCTACACAGATACAGATTTATATATATATAAATAATTTTGTTAGACCATCAAGATAATTATAATGAACAAACTGGTTGCTAAAATGTCAAAACTTTTTGCAACACTGATCATTATATTTGAGAGTTCCATACAATTGTTTCGATAGAATTACATAATTAGTTCGATAATAAAATTATGTATTTTCAGATTTGTATTTAGCTAAATTTTTGGATACTTCAGCAAAGTCACTTTTTCCGTATACGTATTCTTTCCTTTTTTTGTTCCGGCTCTCTCTCTCTCTCTCTCTTTCTTCCTCTTTATTTTTATTTTTTTCTCTCTTGTATTTCTTTGTTCGCTTTTCTTTCGCGAGATTCTTTCTTATATAAACTCTTCCACATTCTTTGCGCGCAAGAGTTATTTTTTCCTTCTGATTTCGTTTTCCTTTCTTATCCTTACGCTTCTGTTAAGCTTTAATTTGTTTTTTTTCTTCTTTTTTTAAAAATTATATTTCAATATGTTTCATTGCACTGCACTTCTTCATATTTCTTATTTTTATGACACACGTTATGCTCTGTCTTTCTCTTTCTTACCCATAATCTCTCTTTTTTCCTGTCTCCCGTTCTTTTTCACTTTCATTTCCTTTCTCTAACTTCGCTTCTCATTTCCTTTGCCCTAATTTTTTTCTCTTTTATTATTCTCATTCCTCCCTTCCTCGCATTTCTCGTACTGATTCTTTAACTGCTATATCTCTAAACTCACTTCGCTCAGCTGCTTGCTTGGCGGGAGTGTCTATTTTGAAAGGGTAGTAATTACCCCAGCTACGATTGCGAGCCTGCACTGTCTCCTCTGGCAGTGTGCAATCCCTAAGAGTAACACGGAAGGGATATCCAGATGGCAGTAGTGGAAACATTTGCGCGTAGAAGGATAGAAAGTGATAAAGAGAGGCGGGGGTGGATACGGGGCTCATTAAACTGGGAATGCTGATTGCGTTAGCCTTGGGGCAAGTCATTTCATCCCCTTCGGTCGCTAACGATCGTGCATTTCCGCTGGCCACGTACGCGTGCCTATGTGCGGTGTGCGCTCTCTCGCATGCGAGCAAAAGTCAGCTTCGTTTTTCGCAATTGCGAAAAACGCGACGCGATCTTCCATGTATTTAAACCTTACCCTTAATTAGGAACGAAGCATTCAATTAAGAACTTTTCTTAGAGCACCATCGAATCTCATATTACGTTTGCGATCGTAATTACGCGCGAGATACGAAATCGATTGTTTTGACAATTTCGTGTGGCTTCTCATCATGAATTTTATATCTTTATAAATTTTTTATATCTTGAAAAAGAATAAGAGAGAAAGAAAGGGAAGAAACAGTAATGTACAGAATACTATACTTTTCCTATAAACATTCAGATATAATTTTGTATGCCATTATAGCCTTAATAGATAGTAGTTTGTCCATTTAAAGAAATGAAAAACTTTTAAATTATTTTTCGTATAATAGAATTATTTTGATTATATAACTTACAATAAAAGCTATAAAAAGAAGAAATCAATATCTACGTTTTTATTTTAAGAAAATATAAAAGATTCTTTTCTAGCTACTCTTTTATTCTTTAGCATCAATTCTGGCGCGGAGAGGAAGAATTTCAAAACTAATTGTAAATTCGAAATTATAAGGAAAGGTTCTATTTTAATTTTGTGGATAAATAACTTAAAATAATACGACAATATTTTCCTAATTTTATTTTTATGTATATGATTGAATCATTTGTGCATTTTCTTTCTTTGAAATACCAGGAGCTCTTGGCTAAATATCTTTAATCTTTTCTCTTTTTTAATAATAAAGGAAAGCCCCGTATGAGATAGACGCTTAATATGAGATTGCGGCATTTCTGCTAAACTTTAATTAAATTTGATAAATGCTATTGGTTCCACTATATTTTTATTGCTCTTGGATTGAAAACTATTTAATGGAAAATTCATTATTAGATCATACCCGTAATCATTGTAAAAAAAGATTTTAGAATTTGAATGTCTTCAAGTTTCATTGAGATAAGCCTTTAAATCTTGTTTATTATTTAATAAGTAAAAATATTTGGCAAAAAATTCTTCATGTAGTGATAGAGTATGATCGTATTAATAAAAAAATACGATATGTTGAATTGCTTAATTACAGAAGTTAGATTTGCTGAATATAAAAAGGCATGGAAATCATAATATAAGATACCCAGGATATTTCTAATATGAACTAACTTATGTTCCTGTGTCATAGTGAAAATCGTTGCTAAAGTATGAATGTTATTGTACAATAATAAAAAAGACAATCGGAATGAACATCGACTATCTGTTTCTGCGATGCTTGGTTTCAACTATCTGAAAACGAGTCTTGAGTATAACGCATGCTCATTTTGCGCACACATTGGTTGTGTTCGTTTGTATTTTAGTATTAAATCTTAAATAAAGTTTTTTAATTGCAATACTGATGTAGTTTGCGTTTTATTATCGATTTCTCTAAGCATCTCATATTAGGAGCACAATTTTTTGATTTTGCAATTTGCTCTTTTCGCATTTCTTCTTAATTAAAAAAAAAAAAGAATTTGAATTAAATTTTACATAACATTATCTTAAAGCTTATTAAATTCCCTTCAAAATGACTTATTATTGTTTTAAATTTTGCCCATAAACTTCTAGCATTTACACAAAATGGATTCGATATCTCATAATAGGGGTCTTCCCTCTATATATACATAATTTTATAAACACTTTCTAAAGGTGTTAAAATATATGTAAGACTCACTTAATTTTTGAATGCTTGTAAAAATAATAAAAATGAACCCGGAATACGAACGACTCATCGTGTGTAATAAAGAACCGGAAAATTATTGTATGTATAAGGGTTAATATTTGAATCGAATATATTAAATCGAGAAATGACCTATTTATTTTATAGCTCTCATTAACAATTTAATTCAATATTCTTCATGAATCGATAAAAAGCTTTCCGAGTAAAAGGCTTGAGTGACGATTTGGACATAATAAACAAACAACTCGTAATCAAAAGCCAGTTAATAATTAACATGAAAAGGAACGAAATCCGAAATACGTACAATTGATCCCTCCTTTCTACGTTCGTGGCCCCCTCCCCCCCCCCTCCCCCCGTCCAAGTGCGATCTGTCGTTTTGCCGGTCATTAAAAAGCTTTCAACCGGTGAACCGTGCCTCATTCCACATGTCGGCGCGCACCCATGTCCATGGAAAAAATGTTTCGCCGCCGACCGCGGGAGTTTCCGGCGTGGCACGACGCGACACGGTGTGGCGGCGAAAAAAAGAAGGGGGTTGGAGAGGATGAAAAGGACGCGAAGAATGGCGCGCTGTAACGTCCCACCGATCGAAAACCACGCGCTGCATGGTGTGTTTTTTTTACATACGATCGGCATTCGCACGGCGCGCTCATTGTCGCTTCCTGCATTCCAAAGATTTCCTGCTCGTTTTTTTTTTTTCTATACCGCCCTGTTAAAAGGCAGATCGATATTTTTGCGCGTCCGGCTAACTCGCAGGCGTAATCCAAAGCTCGTTTATTCGACGAGAAATTCTACCAATGCTTACTAATTGGATCGTTAAACCTCCTGCACACGTGTACTTCGTAAAGTTAAAGTGTTCTTTAAGAGATGATTGCGTCCATTCTTAAAAGTTAGAAATTAGAGAGATATATATATCACTATATAGAAAGTTTAAAATTACATCATGATTTATCAAGGTATCTGTTTTCCTGATTTTTATAGAAACGCATGTGCATATATTTATTAATAGTTACTATATAATAGTTACACATTTTCTGGCAATAACAATATGTGTATAATTTCGATAATATCCTTGACAAAAGTATCAGTTTTTGTAACATTACAATTTTATGTAACAAAGTTGCGTCCTAATCTGAATAAAATGGGCAAAAAGATTCCGGTATACAGTAGGTATATACATATTTCTCACGTCCTACGAGAGCATCATGAATACGTATGATGCTGCGAGTGGTAAGAAAATAATGGGATTCAAAGGCGCAAATATGTCATGTTAAAATGCGCAGCAAGATGTCCGCGGGTGGTAACGTCATGCATGCAGGATCCGTTTTACGTATGAATCGAGTCTGGCTGTCCGAAAGTACAATCATATGCGCTGGAAATAAAACGTCCCCGCGAAAATGGCCTACAATCATTGATTCGATCGGGTGGCTTATTGTCGGGCTGCAGCAAATGGCGTGATAACGATTCGCCACCGTACCAATAAAAAAAATGCTTTTATTTTTCGAGAAATTTCTCTCTCTCTCTCTGTTCCTCTCCCTTTCGTTTTCTCCTCCCCAGTCCACTTCATACCGTTCACTCACAAACTGCACCGCATACGTCAATATGTGTGCACCATGGTGTCATGTAGCTGCCATCGCACTAGTATATTTTTTTTATTTCTACTTCTTTTTTAACGTAAAATCCGCAAAACGGCGTATTTGCCTGTAAAATTACTTTACCTGCTGGGCACGACTAGAAAAAAAAAATCGGCTTTCGACGACCTCCGCGTTGTTCGAGAAAATCGAGAGAAATTCGCACTGCGCGTCCAAATAAAATATCGCTTCTTTATCTTCTAACACTGTTCCACTACTGAGTTATATCTGGCGAGTACACCCCGGCGCCTCGAAGAAGTTCGCCAAACGATAAGGCAGTGGAAATGTGGGATTAGGTAAGAGAACGTCGATAAACTTCGGTTCGACTTGTTACTCGACAATGCCGCCGGGCAATAGTTTATATTTGTGTGAGACATTATGCCAATAAATTTAGAATAATACTATCATATCATCTCTATCATTGGATACTCTTTAAATTTCTTGAAGTGAAGTCTCACTCTAAGAGAGTGAAAATATTTCATTTCTTGGAAAAGAATAAAATATTTTCATTCTTCTTCAAAAATAACTGTACTTCACTCTCTTAGAGTGAGATTTCACTCCAAGAAATTTAAAGAGTCCTTTAAGAGAAGTACATTCGCTCAATTATTTTTCATATTAAATTAATGGTGTGATAAATTAATAAAATCATATTATAAATACTATTTATAATATTATTTTACTTGCTTTATCTTATCTTTTTCAATAATTCGAATCAATAAATATCCTTTTGTTGGCAAGATATGTTTCTCGCATGACATTTATCAAATTTTTTTTAATTTTGTGGATAAAATACGAATCATCATGCATATTCGGAAAAACGATGAGAATATCGGAAGGAGAAAAAAAAACGTCGGTGCGACAGAATTGGACATAGAAAGACAACGAATTCGGACGACTGCGAAATCAATCAGAGTTTCTGATTGTTACTCCGTGATGTTGATACACCACGTGTCGTGAACGCAATGATTTTGAGGAGACGGTTACTCAACAAAAAGAGAAGTATAGATAGGGCAATCCAGATTGGTCTGTTGATTCTCGATCGAGATAGAGCAGGCTCGAGTAGGCGTGCAATGTGTTTCGCCCGATACGTTCGATGTGAGAATACAGAAACGGAAAGATGAAATGATGGCCGCATCAAATTAGAGTATTATTACAATTTTATGTGGAATAATGGATTTTTTTGGAGTAGCGAAATCATAGAGGAAATATTCATTTCAAAAACAAATTCTCTAAACACACTCTTATATTTCCTTTAAGATTTTTACGATGTAATAGAAAAGGAAATCAGTAATGTATTACAACAGACGCGTATGGATGCAGACGACTTTCGCAATTCTGTTTTTGTTTGTGGAAAAATTGATTTTGCTGAAATATTATATATCTAAAAATTTAGCTAGATACAGATCTGAAAATAATTATTTAGGAAATTCAAACTAATTATATAGGAAAGTCAAGCATGACGAGTAATGCTACGAAAAATTTTGACATTTTAGTAACCAGTTCGATCGTTCCATACAATTATTTTGATAGTCCAACAAAATTATTTTCAGATCTGTATCTCTATCTCAATTTTTAGATACTACAAATCCGTTCTTTCCGTGTAGTCGTAATGTAAATGAACATCAGAAAATAATCAAAAGCTATAAAAAATGGAAGTGGAACAACAAAAGAATAGATCAAAGTGGAGCGGATGCGATAAATTATAATGACAGAACTAGTATCAATTCTATTAAATAAATAATTTTTCATGTTTCACCGCACATATTTTGTGTCCGCCTTTCGGAGATTCGTGTATATTTTCGGAATATTTCAGCTTATTCTATAAATTATATCTCCCTACTATACTTTAACTAATTTTTCTCTTATTTAACAATAAAATGAAGCAGAATTTTCTAGGCACTTGCGTGATTTTTTTAATCGATAATGCTTTTGTTTTCTGTTGCTCCATTCTATTCCGCTTTTCTTCTCTTTGGTTCCTTCTGTTCCGTATAGCCCTTGATTGGACAGAAATTGTGCAAGCGGTTTCTGTCTGTACAGCGAAGAAAATTTATCGAATCTCAGCGAGAGTAGGATAAAAAGACGCGTATCGTGTTTTCCTTCTGTATCGATGCGAGGGAACCTCATTGTTGGAGCTGATTTCTGATTTACGATCGCAGCAAATGTGTAACACAAACGAGCGTAAAGCATTTGAGTTGTACAGATAGAAAGAGAGAGATAGAAAAAAGACAGAGGCGATTTAAAATCCAGCAACTTTAGATAAAATAGATTTCTTACATAATTTGTGATCTTGGTAAAAATGAAATATATAAGATAATACAATTATTCAATAAAATAGACACTATTTACACATCATAGAAATTAATCTCGACTTATACGAAAAAAATGACGAAGTAAACATATTCAATGAATAATAATGCAATTTTTGTGTACATACATATATATGCACAATATATTTTTACAAAATGTTTTTTTATGCTAAATCTTTGTAATTGATCTTTTCAGTAAAAATGTTGAGATATTGATCATTTTCGGATTGTAAGCACGATTCCTTATAATATCAGATGTTATTTGCTTACAATAGAAAAATTTAAACTTAATTTATGCTCGTATAATTTATGCTAAAAATCGATGAGTTGCGATAAATGATTTTTTTATAATATTTTAAGAAAAAAATAGTTTTAAATAGCAAATAAAGATTTATTATTAATAGAGAATATCCTGTCTTTTTGAGACATTCATATTATAATTAAAGCCCGGATGAGGGCTGTAACGCTTTGTCATTTATGCTGAGCGTCACTGAACGCTAAACGAGTAAGACTATACGCAGCAGCGGTTAATGCCCAAAGCATTTCCCCTCTCTATACTACGATTGTTTTACTCCTCATCACTACCTCTCAACGTTCAGTGATGCTCAGCATGAACGGCACGTCGCTTTGCAGCCCTCATCCGGGCTCTAATTACAATTTACCGTTATTTCATTTCAAATAAATGCAAAATTATGATTAGCCGTCAGTATTGTAATATCGACGCCTATATTTCGAACATAAAGAATGTAATAAAAAAGTTTCAGAATCTTGTAATAGGATTAGGTTTGTAGGGTTCCGTGTCAAGTCTTCTTACATGGTACTTAAGAAAATTATGTTACCGACTTAACAGCCACAATACTGAATCGCTTAGATAGCTTTCGCGTTTTATGAATTGAAAAGTGTAAGAAAAAACCACAAAGAAAAGAAGTCATTTGATAATTCAAATGTAGGTCACGAACTTGCTGAATACGTTCTGATTTTAGTCCTATTGAAAGCATCGTTCGGATCTACAGGGAGTGTTGTATACAATTTTGCCAATATCCAGTACAGACGTAAGTCAATACGCAGCATGCACATATTTGCGCGAAAGCTCGTTGTCGTTTATAAAAAATTGTGACGGAATAGAAATATAATCAACCATTTCGTGCGTCAATACGCCTCCGTTATTATTTTTCCAATCAGCTAATCGCGACTTCCGGTTTATTTCATCGAGAAATAATTATCGAGTCCACGGTAATTTACGGATTTTGTGCGGCGAACGAGACTGAACATACTCGGGCAGAAAATCAATATTTAACCTCTGGATTCGTTCACTTTATTCGTTGGATAAGGACCCGCACATATTCCGCACATTTTACATAATAAACGATGTAAGAGCATCGCACTGTCCAACTTATCATTTAATATTTTTTGCTCGATTCTCTGCGTAACTTTAGATATCCTTAAAAATTCGAAAAAAATCGGTTGTCAAGGTAGATATCAATCAGGCTAACTTTTATCGAATCTATTTCGCATAAAATATCAACGTTTTTTTTTTCCGAGATACTTTTTACACCGAAAGATCGGAGGGTTTTGATTCCAGATATGTTTCGTACTCTTTGTTCCCGTCAGTGTTTGCATGAGAAACCGATCAAATATTTTAGAACGGAGGAACGCGAAATGAAAATTATGAAGGTTCATGAGATATTCGAGCATACTGTTTTCAGAAACTACTCTATTTTTTACAAACACTTTTCATTCTTTTATGTTCAAGAAATTGGAGTTTCTTCAATGGTAGATTTGAATATTACTTGAATGAAATCCTGGAATTATTAATGATGAGAAACAAATATCTTCGTATGCTAAATATAATTTAATTCCTAAAGACTTCTTAATGATACAAAATGGTTGAATATAACAGGGCAATAGGAGTCAAGCACGGTAATTCTTGTGCAAATCAATACGGTTAATAAATCAACTTTATTAATAATTAATCCGCTTATTTCGGCTCACTTTGGAGCCATCCTCAGAGACAATATGGCATTTGTAATTACAAAAAATTTTTTTACAAGCTAATTCATTTCAGTAAGCCACATCCACCTATTAATGGAAATTATAATATCGCAAATACTTAAATTCTATCAGTTTAGTCAAAAATCTTTTTTAGTCAAAAGTCTTTGACAATTTAGCGAATTAGTGTCAATTATATGTTAAAATTAATGAATAACTTTTAATACACCTAAAACTTTAATCGCAAAGAAAAGGAAAAAAGAAAGGAAAAACTCTAATATTAATTATAGTCCAGATGGACCTTAAAACCAAATCTTCTTTAATAATTTAATCTTAATTTAACAAAGAATGTGCACTGATTGATCAGTGCAATATAGTGAATTTTTGTTTTAGTGAGCTATCTTCTATTATTTTACAATAAATCATTTTTGCTTTCTCAACAAATTTACCTTTTAATAATTTTAATACATTTTAGATTGTTATTAGAGTTCGTTTTTATATTATAGTTTCCGTTAATAGGTAGAGATGAAATGAATTGGAGGCTCATTGAAATGAATTAGTTTGTAAAAAAATTTTTTGTAATTACAAACATCATATTGTTTCTAAGGATGGTTCAAAAGAGAGCCGAAATATGTAAGCGGATTAATTATTAATAAAGTTGATTTGTTAACCGTATTAGTTTGCACAAGAATTACCATGCTTCCTATTCCCCTGTTATGTCCAACCAAATTCGTATGCTATTCATATCGTTTATTATAGATTACGTGTGTGCAATAAAAGGCATATAATTTTGATTAGTTTATTCGCTACGGTCCGTCTTACGCTGTAATTAACTGCTATTGTACGCGTTAATGACATACGTATATATATCATTTGTTATATTTGTAGTTTAATATTTATCACATTAATTAGTTAAAATTATCATATTAATTAGTCAAAATTAAGAGGTGGTAGAGTTCAATGAAATATAAAACATGGCAAATAGTTTCAGATCTTGATTTTGAGGAATGAACTACATAATATAAAATGATTTCAAAATTCAATACTAAAAGAGCATCGCTGAAATATCACAAGAATCAATTCATTGATATTAATTTCTCAATGAAAAATATTAATCGTTTATTTAATACGTTTCTAATTTAAGAATAATCCAAAACCGATTCTTATTCATTCAGAAAATGTCAATAATAATGTCAAACATAAATGTATAATGTTGATGTATAAAATACATTCTACGTATAAATGTTAAGAAGAACCTATATCCGATAAATTTTTTGGGAATGCCAAATCTGTATAAAGATTCATGTATTCGTCGTATAATCATTACCAACATCCTTGTAAATATTCATATCGCGTTTCACAACCGCGGGCGTAAATATATATCGTATCCGGCATGTGGATCGCGGAACGAATATGACCGAGACGTATGAGAGCCATTAGACACGAGAACGAGTGCTGTTTATCCGCCATTTAATGGTTTCTTTGTATGCTATTTGGATGTGCTGGTCACGTATAAAATGCACGGATACAGGATAATAAGATGAAGGGTGTGAGATCACGATATCACATGAAATGGGTCAAGTTTTGAGAAGAAAACGAATGATACTCCATTCAAAAATTAAATGAGCATAGTGTTGCTTTAATTTGATTTCAGCGCCTATCAATACCTAACATATTTACGTAAATGTTGTGTAGAATACGTACGATAATATTAAGAAATGAGATAATTATTGAAAAACAATTAAAAAGTTTTTCTACATAATCCAAAATATATAAAATATATAGACGAGAAAGAGAGAAAAAGAACTTCCTCATGAATTAAAACTACTATTTTGTTTCTGAATAAATCAGAATCTGTATGAGAGAACTTGCAAAGTATGTAAATGTGTGTTTTCTTAGTGAAGTACTGACACAAAATAAGAATGTATTCGTGCAAAAGACAGAAATCACCTCTATCTTTCTCTCTATCTTTAAAACACTTGTATCTCGTGTTCGAGTATAAACCATATGAGATCGTGATTTACGGAATCAATAAAAGAAGCTATCAAGAGTGACAAATAGCAACTTCTCGTTAAAAAGAAATCGCATGATTATTTCATATGTTGTACGTGTAAATTCACACGTGTCAGTCTATATGCATTTTTGTGTATCTTCCTGATGGATATTGGAAAAGTTGCGCGCGACATCCTGTAGCTCAAATCACCCCCGATGGAAGGAAATGTCTGCTCGACTGCGCCTCTTTCGCGTCTCGCAACAGTTATCCCGTAACTTTCGTTCTTCCTGTAGCTGTTTTCGTATGTCTTTCTCTTTCTCTCGCTCTTTCATAACAACAACGGTAGATGCAACTTTGGAACACGCCTGCTTCACTCGGTCGTGAAAACAACATCGACAAATATTTTGATTTACAGCCGTGGTCCGAGATGTTCATCATCCTGAACGTATATTATTAGCTGGCAAGATGCGCAAGAATTTTCGGATAAGAACGCTCGAGAGTTCAGTTCGAAATCCAATTGAATTTAATTTAATATGGGAAGTTCAGGAAGTTTATATAACTCGAAAATTCAACAATTTTACATGTGTGTACATATTCGTGCTCCGACATGTCCTTATTTTAATCAATGCTAGTAAGCATCGTGCAATTCGCTTGGAAATCGTCGCGCCGGCTCGTCCTGTCCGCATAGATAAAGTTATTCGCAATTCTCGATAAATCGTCCACTATCCTCCGGCAGCGATCGCGATGTATTAATCCGCATACATCCCCGATCGATGTCTGGACACGGGGAGCGACATACTCGGCTAGGTATTCAGGTTTCCCAGATATCTCGCCGTTCGTGTAAATTCATCGTCCATTCGGACACCAACCAAACGAGATCTTCGGCATGTAGTATACACACGTATCATCTAGCACACTCGTCCTCCTTCTCTCTCTCTCTCTCTCTCTCTCTCTCTCTCTCTTTCATACTGTTGTGCTGGATATTGGTAAAGTTGTACGCGACATCCCTGCAACTCGAACAGCCCACGTTCTCTATAGCGATGCCCGAATTCTCTCCATTCGAATACCGTTGCCCTCTTCCTTCTGTATCCCGATTTCTCGGTTCTATCTCTTCGCTGCGCGTCCTTTTCCGTTCCTTTGACTTCTCCTCTTTTTTTTTTTAGTAGTAGTTTCGATGGCGGTTCCAACTTTCCCCCTCCAAAAAAGAAAAACAAAACATCGCGCATCGTCCCGATAAAAATTCTATCTCTAATCGTACAGAAATCACGTTAATAAAATTCATTGAATAGTTATAATTTTAATTTCCAGATATTTAAAAGATTAAAAGAATTAAATTTTATGAAATTTCATTTAATTGTTTTATTACGCTTCGATTATCATGGATTTAATTAACGTCAATTTTAACGTTTTTCATGAATTCATGTAATTTTTTATCTCATCTATAATCTCAAAATAGATAAATCGATTTGTGTAAAAATATTATTAAAACCTACTATAAAATTTGCAAATATCGCTTATCATTTCCATATAATGTCTACCAAATAAAATATCAAGGCAATGTTGGAAAATTGCATACCTATGTGTGTGACTATACGCAAGCATGTCGCTGTTAATACCAATCGATTTGTTGTGAGCAAAAAAACAAGCAATGTCCGACAGGTCAACGCCGAGTGGATATATACGAGCCAGTAATTTTTTAATTGCATTTCCATCGGACATTTTTATGGTTAGCTATTTTGGTGGCAGCGTAGGCTCATCCGGTTACACCATCCTCTCTTTTACGCGCTGAATACTACGATTTAGCATCCATCCTTATAAATTCATTTTCACGGCGAGTTGTGCAAAATGAAATAAATCCATATTGAATTCTCCATTAGACAGAGAAATACAATAAATATAATTATATATTTCACCGTTATCTAATAATACTATGATAAAGATATAATTATAGATCATTATACTATGTAAATTCACATATATGCTTTTATTAAGCACGCATTTATTGTTTATCTCTTATATATTTTATGTTGTCGTTGCTAACGATTAATATTTCCGTTCGACATCCGTTGATAGAAATAATTTTATTTATTAATTTTTATTAATAAAAATTATTTTTTCTTTCTTACTCGCAAGAGTTATTAAGAGTATATATACCAGGGGGCAACTTTCCTTGAGAGACATTCTTACATTGCACTCGCAATATTATCGCGACTCCAATAATTTCCACTAGCATGATACCTGCTGCTTCTACTATCCTAACACGACGGTGAAAGTTTTCCATTTGACGTTATTGTGGTCCGGTATACGTACTGCACGCCAAACTGGTATCCGTATGTGGCAATATGTTCGATAGCGACCATCAGGCACCGTAAGTTGGTCTCTTTTGTTTTCGTTCTTGTAACACACCGATGCCGATGGAACCTCCCTCTCTTCCCCGTATAGTTCGCTACGGCCTAATAGCTGTCTAAGATCGGCGTAGCCTTTTATTACTTCGACACTAGTAGTATAGCTTGGTTTTCCTCGACATTCTACGTCGTGAAAATGGCAGCGACGATGCTTGACGCGATGGTGTGCTAGCGAAAGAAAGTGGAAAGTCAAAGGGAATGAGCGGAGTTAGAGGAACGTGAGTGTGAAAAAGAGGGGAGGAGGGGGAGGGGGAAGCTAGAAAGAAAGAAAGAAAAAGAGAGAACAAGAGGGAAGAGAGAGAGAGAGAGAGAGAGAGACAAAAGAGAACGGATAGAGGGACAAGCGAGAGAGAATTAGAGATGGCGGAAAAGTGGAGGGAACGTAGACACGGAAAAAGGAGGGACAAAGGGACTGAGAAGGACAGGGGGTCGAATTCCCAGTAGATCACTGTCACGCCGCGAGAAGCCAATATAAATACCTCAACGCCTCGCCCGGTTTGCCGCTCGCATTGCTATACGGCTGCCCCGCTGTAACTTGTCTGTCCCGTTTGTTTTCCCACGCGTAGTCAAGAGAAGAATGAGACGCGCTGACGAGAGGGGAAATGGCGACGCGACTCTCGTGAAAAGAAAGGGATCATAGGCGACACGGCTGCTTGGATTATTCCGCGCACACCGGAGCATCTCTCCGTTCCTTATTTCGAAAACCGATCTCAACTCGATTGAGCGCTTTACAGTGACAGAAACAAAAAAAGAAAATAAAAGATATATCTTTCCGTTAGCAGTTTCTCATGGTTGAATTATGGAATGTATCTTCCAATGCAAAATGCGAATAAAACAATACACCTTTTGTCTCGTAGTGACGTTTGAAAAAACGATTAAATTAAAAGCAGACACGTCTGTGATGAAATATAAATTTTCTGCCTCGATACGTTCAGAAAGTCATTCGCGTTCCTTAGAAAGTAGACATAGAAGACGTTGGACATTCTTAAAAATCGAGATTGCACGAGATAAGAGAATCTGAATTATTCCACGTGCATACGCCTATCCTTTTTGGTATCCTATCCTTCTCGAGGGGTCAACCCTGTGCCATCCTCCTCAGACACTCGTTTTTCATCTGTCTCGGAGGACAGAGCTCTTGACGGCACAGGGAATTGGCGTCCTTCCTAGAAAGAGGTTCGTGGCTTCTGTCCTAGGAAGACGCCAGAGGGAATATCTCGTCACGTACGTCCGACAACTCGCGGGCGGAATTAAGGAAAACTTTTGTTCGAAAGTTTGTTTTTTGCGCAGTGCCGTGGCTCGACTGTAAGAGCATCGTCGATCGTGGAAAAGTTAAGGTTGCCGTTGGAGGTTCTTTTCTTTTTTTCTCCCCCTGTTTTTCTGTTATTTTTTTCCATTTTTTTTTATTATTACAGTGCACGCTCGGATCCCGGATAAATCGCGGTTCTTTCCTAGTATCTCGATGATTTTTCTCTCTTCTTATTAGTTTATTATCGTATATGTACATCGGCAAATTGCAGCGCTCGCGAAATGAACTATTTATTCCTCTGCGTGCTCCACTATACGCGGGCGTGACTCCACAACTGAAGACTAAACAGTCGAAAAGACACGTACAAGTGGCGTAAAATTAGCGTCAAGACGCGTTGTAAAGCTCGGCAAGTGAAAACTTAATTGGATAAAATGCAAGCAGATTTGTAGGAGCAGGTTAGGATACTTGTACCGAGAGATTTATTCATTATAGCTGCTTCCATTTAATTAACTAGAGATAAAATCGTATGCGTTAGCTTCGTGAAGAGTATTTAAATGTTGAGTATTGCAGAGATCACGATGCCTCTTCGAAGCTGACGAAATTACGAGTTATTTCTTATCGCGCTTTTCTCCTTCGGAATGTGTTGAAATTAGTTGTAAACATTTTCCACGCTGAACGGAAGCAATCACGAGATTAAGCGCGGAACAATTCAGCTTTACTACAAACGGTATGCCAACTGTAATATTTACCGCCGAGTTATGGAGTTCTTAAACTTCGTTATTAGTTCTCTATGTACGGATGAACGGGAGTTTCGTTTATCTCTTCTCAGTTGTTCCAACCGTGGAAATTTATCCTGATGCATTGCGTTGGACTTTATGTTCATTCTTTGTAAGAATCTTAAATAATCGGTATCGCTTTTTGAGTCTTTCTTCCTTCTATTATCTTCTAGTCAGCATATTACTCCGATATTTTTTCTGATGAACCAAAATGATAAACGAACTTTATAAAAGATTCACTTTTTTATAAAATATAAAATAGGCTGAGAAAAGTGTAAAAATAACAAATTTAATTATTATTTTAATATAAATTTTATCATATTTTACACTCTCATATTTTAGATATTTGTATCAAAAATCCTTCTAAAATTTTATTATAGTATAATTTTTATTATATTATATTATATGTAAATATAATTAATTTTTTCTTTTTATATATTCATTTTTTAACATAATTATCTAAATTGATAATAAAAACAAAGATTTACCTGCTCAAGTCTATTTTTAAAATTTGTGTTATATTTGTGTATTTTATTAATTCAAATTTTGCAATTTATACACTGTTTATTTTCTCCTCCCTAATACACGAATATAATTTTAAGCAGACGGAAATGTATCAAATCTTAATTAAAAATATTAATTTAAACTTCAAAATTTTTGGAGTTTTTTATATTATAGTAAAATTTTTTTTATTAACAATTATTACCAGGACAATTTTAATTTTCAATTGTTCACACACACCGAAGAATTGGCGAAGAATTATTTTTATCATTCTGATGATCAGGGGATGATTTTATCGCCGATTTCGTATGCCGCGTGAGTACTAGGGTGGTTTAATGAGCCACAGCCCGCGTCTTTCCTATGTGGACATCACCTTTTCGTCTGTTCGTTCGCCGTTCGGCTATCGTCGCCGACCTCGGATTTCTCTCTCGACTCCGGCGCGCTTCCTCCTGCTGCTTTCCAGCTGCTTCTTCTCTTTTGCCCCCGTTTTACCCCTCTGTTGCTACCTAACGTCTCCGATTTTGCGCACCCTCCGACATCCTCACAATTACGCGTTGCGCGTGCCTTGACTAGAGAAACATATACCGCAACTAACCTTCACCCTCTTGGCTGATGGGAAGCAACATCCGAGCGGTCTCTCTTTAGTCGCGCATGTTCTTCGCCCTTTCTCCTTGCTTTCTCCGTTATATCACAATTGTAGCCTTGTATCGCAAATATATAGGAAATTTTGGATCAATTTTCATTCTTTTGTTTCGAATTTAGAATTTAATAAATGTATGTAACGTTATTAATATAGTTTTAAAAAAAATTTTAATATAAAAGATATATTAAGATATATATAAAAATTTATCAATTTTTTTTTTTTACAAAATTGCCACTTTCTTGATATTGATGTGAGTAAAAGTGTTAATTTAAAATAAGTTAGGTCTAATTGCTAATTGTGAGTAGGTGTTGGATATTCCGAAGCTGTGTGTTTTTAATGAAGAATGTTATTTAAGATCACATGAGCATTAAAAAATACATTAATGAAAGTACTTCCCATCACTTGTAAAACGCTACGAATTAATTCCAACACCTAATATAATAAATAAATAATAAATAATTATATTTTTTACGATAGTTAAATATATGTTAATGAATTAAGAATCACACAACAATTGTACTCTAAAACTATGTCGATACATAAATGCAAGTTGCTGAACACGTGTATTGAAATAACAGATAGCAAATACGTTTCTGTTTGTTAAACTACCGAATTTGAACCCTCAAAGTTGACTTTTAGCCGGCAGAGCCGTAATTAGTGACCTGTTCTAAACTCAAGGCATATATAATAGTTAAATAGCAAACGTGAAGCTATCAAAATATCACAATGTGTATTTGTTATTTCAAAAAAATATACGTAATGTGATTCATATATTATAATACGTACATTATAATTAAAATATATAAAAGATTTGTCATTTATAAACATTTGCAAACTAAAAGACTTTGTAAGGAATTACAGGAAGTAAATCTGTGAAGTATACAATTTCTCTTTCTCTCTCTTTCTCTCTTTCTCTTACTTTTGTTTGCTTGATATAATGATTTATGTAATGCGTTCTCCTCTGTCTAATGCTAATAATTAGTATGAGTTAAACTTTGTCGTAGCAAGACGAGGGGTCCACGTCGAGCGAAAGAAGTTTTGTAATCACTTAAAGTGCATTCGCGTGCGGCTTGGGAATTCAAGCTGCTAAGACGCAGATGACAATTTTTCAGCGTCTAGTAGGCTACGTGATGTGTAATATTGCAATTGCTTCGCCTCAATGGATTAAATCTACACACGTGATTCTTAACAATTTGATGGCAGTAATAAAAAGCATTGCAATTGTATTTTTTGATATTACAATTATTTTTCAATGCAAATATATTAAAAAACAATATTAATGTCAAAAAAGGTATTAAAAGTTTTTTCCATTAATACATTTAAAAGCGATTCTAACCCAATTTTACATTTATTTAATATTGTATTTATAATTATGGGACAAAAGGACAAATTGTTTTAATTGATCCTATATATTTGCATTAAACAATATTTCACAATATAAATCACGTTTATTTTTAAAATAACAGTAATATAAACGAAAAAGATTTTAATTTTTAAATTTTCACGTTAAAACAACGATTTTAAAGAATTAATTATTCATTTTACTATGTTCGTTCAACTTTATTTAAACTTTAATTTATTTAAATTAAATTGAGAGACTGAAGACGAGTCAGAATTATCCATTATTATATATTGTTGTTCATCATTTGAGTTTTATGATACCTTTTATATTTTTATAAAATTTGAAAATAAGTGATATTTTATTTCCTTATCATTTTTTGTTTATATAACATATTGCAATTATACTACCGTATGTCAACCGTATGTATGGGTATTGTATGAATAATATCTTATAATTAGGTGTATGACATATACTGTAGATAGGTTGAATTCAAATACTAAAAATGTGCAAATATGTGCATAAGCATGGTTAAGCATGGTTTAGTATTATTAACTACGCTGCTGCTTAGATATTCATACGACAGTTTGAATAGAAATTACATGATGCAGTTTCTTTAATAATTAAATAGAATATTATTCGATAATTTGCTCTGTACATGTAAGCTCTATATCGACGTATATAGCGTATAATGTCGCTACCTTTGAACAGTTGTATGCTAAAGCAGTATGAATAACCAATCTAATATCAATATTGGTTAAATATGGAAATCGATTGTGAAACCTAACGTTTTGTTGATAGTTGTATATCAATATTGTACTCTCGTGAGTTTCTTCAAATTTATTCTATTAACATTTTTTGCAAGTAAACTTCATGAAGAGACAAAAGATTAATTAGAGTAAATCATATTTGTTTCTATGCATTTAGTATCTAAGAATCAATTATTTCAAGGAGATAAAGTATAAATTGCAATTTAATAATTTATCTAACATAAATGACTGTTTATTTAATTTTAATAATTAGTATTAAATTTTTTAAATATTTTTGCAAAATATTTTTGCCGTCCGCTTGCTTGTTAGCTTTTACGAATAATAATAATTATACAAGTTTCATATACAAGTTTTATAATACAATATTTATTGATTTGCCGTATCCGACCGCACAAGTAAAAACAATTCCTTTCTATATCGTAAATCATGATGTGGCTATAAGTATTCTGCCTTTTTATTTGATTTTACTACCAAATATGAGAAAATGCACTTTGAAGACGGCGCGGCTAGCGAATACATATCATTCTCTTGGAGCACGTATTTTTAGTCGTAGAAGTCATAGACCAGAGATCATAGTGGAAATCCCGATGGCACACCATAATGTATCATACCGATGATCCGATCGTGAGTTACGGAGTTTTGAAGTACAAGAGTGGATTTACGATGGTGCGTGAAAGTTAGCCGCTGATCTGGCTCCAAGTGGCGGAATTCACTCTTGCACTTCGAAACCCCATAACTTACGAATGGAGACGTCAGGACGTTATGGAATAACGCAACGATTCTACTCGATGTCGTACCGCAATTTTTGTATCTCTATAAACGGACGACTATTACGTGCACATTGAACAAATTCTATCTAACTTAACTTTCTTAATAAGTTTATAGGAATTATATTTAAACTTTATTTTTCAGAATTGCGATAACTTTGGTAACACCTATCTTTTTATATTTATATTATATTATTCTTCTATTATTTTTCCTTAAATACGTTTGTGCATCAAATTAATATTAAGTTATTTTTAAAAATATAAAATTATACTAAAAATTATTGACATTTTAATGAAATTGCATCTCAAAAAATAGATTCATTAAATTTGGCAAATAATTTATTAAATTGTTAATATAAGTAAAATGTAAAATTTAATATGATCATAATATATATTTCAATATGTAAAATTAAAACTTAATAAAAAGATTAAATATAGTCTATTAAATATCGCATATATTATGTCAAAACATATATTTATATCAAAAGATAAATTTTCGATTATAATTATAAATATTCAACGCTAAATGCAAACATATAAGTCTATAACCAACCATTAATTCATTGATTAATATAACATCGCTTGTTAAAAAAAATTAAAAATTAGATATTTAATAAAATATCGAGTTAAATCAATATTACATCAATTAAAAATTAATAAAAAAAACGTTTATCGTTAAAATATCCAAAGATCAATATGCCATAATAAGTACAGAGGACATTTGAAATATTCTTATTTGAAAAAAAGTATTTGTAAGACTATTGTATTTTATTTATATATCAAAACAGCATTTTTATATATCGGTGAATTTAAATGTTGTATAAATCCTCAAGCGATTTATTTGTATTAAATATTTTTTTATAAAGTATTAAAATCGGATTAATAAAGTATCAATGTGCTAATTTGATAAACTTTAATTTAATGTTGTATTGTGCATTTTGCACAATTAAACGAACTAAATGAATTAAATAAATTTATTAAATAAACGATAAATTGATATATGATTATAAATATTTTCAAGTTAAATCATTGTACAATTTTTTCCTAGCCCATTCACTTTCAAATAATAAATCTATGGATGAATCTATAGATGTTATATATTTATCTGTAATTATATTCAAATAATTTGAATTTTTAATTATCTGTATATGAAACTATTTCTATAGATTCAGCCAGCTTAAATTAAAATAAAATGTAATTCATTCACTCACAGGTATGGTGTACAGCAGTGGAGTTGTTGATACAAATGTTGATCTGTAAAATATAAATGTTCCAAGTTATATTTTCCTTAAAATAAACATATCAAAAATAATTATTAATCTAATATTTTATTTATTCGT
Source organism: Acromyrmex echinatior (assembly GCF_024713525.1). Classification (NCBI taxonomy): domain Eukaryota; kingdom Metazoa; phylum Arthropoda; class Insecta; order Hymenoptera; family Formicidae; genus Acromyrmex; species Acromyrmex echinatior. The sequence continues at coordinate 35,238 of NW_028259060.1, forward strand.
TAATATTTAATAAAATAGTAATGCAATTTTCAAAAATAAATATAATTCACATAAAAGTGCATAAAAGTATAAGGATAGTAATTGTAAAATTTTATTGAACAAATATCTCAATTATTTTAAATAAAAAATCTTAAAAATACTTAATATAAGTATACTTGAGTATAAGAAGTATTCTTTAAAAAAAGAATTTTATTTTTAAAAAATAAACATTAATTAGTAGTTCAAACAAAGAATAAAATATATTGTATATTTCCCTAAATTATTTCATCTGAAAAGAGATATTACAATTAAAATAAGCGAAATTAAAAAATGATATTATTTAACATTACATTTAAAAAAGTATTTGTACAATTGAGAAAATTTATCTTCTAACATCAGAAACACGCAAAGTTCTTTTATTTACATTAGAATAGAATATATTGTTGTATAAAATTGCTAAGTAATATTTATTTTCTACAAATAAAGCTTTTTAAAAATCACATTTAAAAAACAATATCAATTTTCACGTTTAAAATTGCCGAGTGATAAAAAATATGAAAAGTAAAGTTCATTTATACTTTTTACAAAAAATTCCCCTGTATAAAAACTTTTTACACTCATGTACGTCATAGTCATAATTATGTGAAATCGCGTATGGAATACTGTATTGTCGCAGGAATAGATTGTTAATACGACAAAGGACAAACAATAAACGAACAGCAAATTATTTACCCCACAGTTGCTCCACCATTGCCCGATGCTTCCCTGGGTCACCTCTCTCTCCAGTGCGTTTCTCCGTGGCTGGCTCTTTCGTGACACTCACACAACACTCGCGACAGCGCGGGTTAATTACGACCGTACGCGCAGTGATCACCGGAGTACGAGAATCACACGGCACTTCGTGCAGCACTCTCGACATTAACCACATCCGACGCACCGATCCGACGCTTTACCACGCCGCGATGGAGAAGTAAACGCGAAAGAATCACGAATGTGCACGATGCCACGATCCGCTCGACACTCGCGACGTCACGTAAGTTAGTGTAATGGACGAATCTCGAACAAAACAGCAACGGTGGGAATTCGAAAAGCACGCAGCCAACTTCACGCGCCACCCGCCGCGTCGCGTCCCGGTGATGCGGGACGTTTACGTTTGTCGTTCCAAGTGCCATACTTCAACTCGTCCTCCCGTGCATCTCCAACGACAGACATGCTAATGTTTTGGACTCATTGTCGTTGTTGAGCGTTTCTATTATCCCGCATTATACGACACGACCGAGAGGACAAACGTGGGTGAGTCGAAATTAAAGATAATTATTCACGAGATATAACATCCGTAATGCGACGTTCGTCGCCTCTGTGTTACTCGACGAGAGAGCTTCGACCGAATGAATCTCGCTAGATGCGCACTTTAACAAATTATTACCGACGTACAAACGTCGAATTTACGCTACGCGGTTGACGACTGCTAAAACGCGAGGTTAATTATGACTGCTGGTTAAACGATGTGATGTTGCTCGGCTCGGAATCGATTCTTATTTATCCGCGAGGTTTCGTTTAATCACTGAAAGAGGTGAGAATGACGCCAACTTCACTTCAATATCGCGTAATGCAACGTGAATCAAGTTACTTAACTCAAACGCGATATATCGTTTGAGAATATAGAAACAGCATGGCGAACGTTGAGCGCATTTTTATTTTTTCGACGTAAATCCTGCGAGACGCGTATATTATTTATGAACGATCGGTAGGTACATCATGATTTACTATCTGATTACTCGGATTACACACACATATATATATATATATATATATATATATATACACACATATATATATGATTCACGTATTCTACCCTTGTTTAACATTGAATAAACAACAAGGAATGAAATGATGCTGGCGAGCGTAAATGCGAAGTGGAACGCATCTATTGTCATTGACTGCGTTCAGCAGGAAAAGCGGCTTTGCCACGATTCCTTAAGATTGTTTAATAATATTATTGGTTTATACATTTAGATCCAGTGAGAGGAATTAAGAGCAAACCACAATTAATATTAAAGAATTTTACAGCAATTACAAATCTACTTTTTTGCTAAATGCAATCATTGTGAAACTTACCATGGCTATATTCCATTTGATGCTTGTGCAATGCTTTTGGAATCATTTCATTCTTATTGTTTATCAAGTATTAAACAAGGACAAATATAAATTGCATTGCTTGAAATTTTTAAAAATTTTTACACTTGAAAAGAGATAAATAAAGTAAATATACTAGTTGGTGGATCCAATTATTGGACAAAATAAAAATTTTTAATATTATATATTAAGCTTTTAATGAAACTATTCTAAATAAATTCGTGTTATTAAATTTTTAATAATTTTATATAAATTATAAGATAATTGATATATTATTATTTAAGCTTTTTTTATTAGGAATAAAAATGATTAATTAAATGATTGAAATATATTATTCTAAATCAATTCGTCTTATTAAATTTTTATAAATGACAAATTTATTTAAAGTTACGTATATCATTAAAAACTTTATATAATATTAAAAAAATTTTACAATTGTTTTCGTTCAATAATTGTCATGTCCATCAACTGTCCATCAACTGTCCACTTAATAAGTGCATTTACCTTATAGTATATATGGATATTGAAAAGAGAGAAGGCGAAGATGTTGAGTGCAAAAGATACAAGCAACACAAATAGATGTAACCCTTAGTACACACGTTAGTTTTTAGCATCCTTAATACACACGTTCGGCCATTCGTGTTTTGGCTTGGATTTTCATCACTTTTAGTTAAGAATATATAAATTATTAAACAATTTTTACATATATTTTGACATTTAGAAAGTATTTGTGGAGTTACATATTCATAACAAATTGTAGATAAATTGTTGTAATTGAATATAGTTAACGAAATCAGAAAAATGCACTGTTTCATATAAAAAAATATAAAACTCTAAAAAATGTTTAAAGGAAAAGTATGGTTCAGTATCTTAAAATTGACATTTCAAACTACAAGAAAAAAAATAATTCAAGTGTCGACTGTTTAAAAAGTTTAGTTATTGAGTAACTTGAAAACGAAATTTTTTTAATATGCATTAATGATTATAAATTATGAAGATATATTGCATTTACATTTTAAAACGATGGATTTTATTATTGCTATTGTGTTAAAAAAAACTTATAATTTATTAGGAAAATGCTCTTTATAAGACAATATATAATATTACAGACAACATAATATATATAATATTACTGACAACATTTAGATCAAAGGTACCAAAAATCGCGTTTATTAAAGGCTAATATGTTATTTTAGAATTAAATTCTTTGTTTAATAATTCACTAAATATTCTTGCAATACAACCGAGAATTAGTTGAAAATAAAGAAAAAGATAAACCTTTTTTAGTTACAGAAAATGTACACTCTGTACACACTTTAGATAATTTGTAATCCAGAAATGAACTTCGGAGTTATGAGAGTTAAAGGATACGTACGAATTGAGGCTGGTAACGCACAAAACTTGTTCTCTAGAAGCCAAACTTTTTTTAGGAATAGAAAAGAGACCCGGTATTTCACCAGGTGCTCTTAATATTTAAAAAAAAAAGATAGGCGGGACACGAATGACGTAGACGTGTGTATTAAGAGTTAATAACGCTTGCGAACGTTGTGAGCGCCAAGTGAAACGCATTCTGTAAGATGCGAGGAATGATCGCGCTCCTTCTGATTACTTCCGACTTCCTTCCGTCGCGGTTACATTGTGAAAGATAACGAGACGACGCACGTCTCCTGCGCTGTTACGCGCCCCACTTCACCTCAATCCTAAAATTGAACGCGCTGACCTTACGTATACAAACAACACGCCATACCGCGTCACAAAACGTCAGGCAAAACCGTTGTCATTACGAAATATTCATCTGCGTATAACGAAATAGATATACGCCGCCCGCTCCCCGCGTCGCAAAGGTACTAAGGCATTGTTTGCGTTTGTGGATTTGTTTCGTGGTATTGTTTAATCGAGGTAACGATTTCGTTTTTCTATTCTGCTGAGAAAGTATGAAGAAATACAATAGAAATATTATTTGAATATCTTAACTTATATGAATTATAATTATACTTATTGAATCTTAATAACGTAATTTGAGATTTTTGTATTATATAATTACCAGGGTATATATATTATTCAAAGATATATATATTATTAATTTTAACTATATATTAAGCTTATTTTAATTTATTTTCGTTTGATTTTAGAACAGAATTATGTTTATAATGTTATGTATCGTATATTTTAATACGTATATATTTTAATATATATTTTATATGTATATATAATATTCTGATCGCTTCTCTTTTTAAATCTTGTTTATTATTACATGACAAATATAAATGAATTTCTATCTTGAATTCTGACATAAATTATAAATGATAATTGAGCTTAATATATTATTATTTAAGTATTTCTTTTTACTAAGAATAAAAATGATTAATTAAATGATTGAAAATGATTGATTAAATATCTCATTTAAAAAGCTCTAGTAGATATATATTTAATTGAAGAATAAAATCTATCCTTGTTTTGATCGAATAAATATTTATACAAATTAATTGATTACTATTCTTTGTATTATATTTTTATTTGTTATTTTTTTGTATAAAATTTTTAGCTATAATTAGGTAATTTCTAATAATTGAAAAAAGAAATAGATTAAATCATTATGTACATAGCATATCATGTTTAATCTCTATTTAAAAAAAATTAAAAATTACATTTTTTTGCTTTGGAGGTAAAAAATCGGAAAAATGATAATAATAAATATAAATTTCCGACATATACTTACATCAGATATTTTCTTGATCGAAAATAAAGTTTATTCCTCGTATGAATATTAAATTTTTAATATATATATCTATTTGTTTTTATACATATATATTTATACATATATATTTATTTTGATATAGGTACACATAATCATGTTAACATTAAAAAATGTCTGTCTTTATTACTGATATCTATTCGTATTTATAAAAATCGAACAAATGATAATAGTAAAAATAAACTTCCGACATATGACTTATATCAGATATTTTTTGATCGAAATGAAAATAAACTTCATTCCTCGTATGAATACTAGATTTTTAATATTCGTTGATATATATATATATATATATATATATGCGTGTATATATATATATATATATATACATACATATATATATTTATTTATTTTGATATATGTATATATAATCATGTCAACATTTCAAAATATCTATCTCTATTACTGATACTTATATACGTATTTATAATCACGTTTCTACTAAAAAATTTAACTGCAACTGTTTTTTTTTTTTCGAAATGCTACACAATTTAATGAAAGAATCTTGATAATCATTTTGATATTCAGACATTAACATACACACATTACATTCACATACAAAGTTTAAAAAAAATTTATTTAGAAAAAAATAGAACAAATGTACATTACTATTATAGTTTTATTTATCAAAAAGCAGGACAAGAAAATTGTCGTATATCATTTAGACTATTTAGAGCATTTTATAATAATCTAAAAGAGGCTTCTATAATTCCTAATACATATAATGCTTTGAAAATATATTTTTGAACTTCACAGAAATAAAATTTTTCATAAAAATAATTGTTCTGTTTCTCGGAATACTTGTGTGAATTATCTATTCTTTTTAAATGTATGCTATTTCTTTTCAATTCACTTCTGGGACGTATTTAAATGATATTTTTTATTAATTGATAGAAGATTCAAAATCTATATTAATACATAACGTATGTATATACGAAAATCGACTATTGATTTGCGAGAAATAGAACTTGAGAGAACCTTATATAAGTATCAGAATAAACTTTTTTGATTAAAAATCGCCTCATATAAATATGACTCATCGCCTCATATATATATATATATAGATACAAACATCAAACTGATTTATTTCATTACAATCATAATCTTATATTTCCTTTTCTTACTATATCTTCGTCTTTCTATGATACCGAGTGTTATAGAAAGACGAATGCACATACAATTTTGAATCAGCTAATAAAGAAATGATTGCCGATATCGTCAAACGGCGATATCACAACAGACTTATTTATTTGTTTCCATACATTTTCGCTTACTCTCTTTAAATGCAATAATGTTTTCGAATAACAACATGTTCCCGCTGGTACGTAGACAAACACACTTCGTCGCGGCACATTCTATTTTTTCCGTTTTTCTTCGCAAAGTGAACGAAGTGTAACGCGAGATCGTCGGACTACGTGACGATTAAACCGCAACTCGGTGCCCGTTGCCAGCGAATGGTTCGAACGGCCGTCCATATTTCGGCGTCGAAACGTCGAAGGGGATTCACGACCGACGTGGGTCCGCCAGGACAACGTGAATTAAAGCGGTGAGCTAAATGGCCATATCGGAAGAAGCGTAGCGCGATGTGTTTTCTCGAATAAAAAAGGATATTTCAGCCCAAGCACTTAGCGAATGATTTTTAAATTGAATCACGTCTCTCACCCTGCGTTTCCACTGGCGGGCACTGCGGAACCGAGGGAACGCTCGAACTCCGCTAGAAAGAACGTGTTGACAAGCAGAGGGTGGCGAGAGCGGCGAGGGCGGCGCGAAATGCTAGCGCGATGTCTTGCTGGCTGACAAGAAACAGCATCCGGTTCTCTGTCGTTATGATCTAGCTATGGCACTCGGTTGTTTGATGAAAATGTGAAGCGCTACATGGTTGAAATATTATATCTGTCGTACGTTCGTTTTAAAACATTGTGTACATGATTAGGGATTCCTTATTCCTAGGAATACATCGACACTTTTACACAACAGGATTATAGACAGATTGAAGTAAAAAAACAAAATTTGGATTTTATATGTATAATGTTTAATGTTTCATCCAATAATAAGTCGAAATTTTAATAATTTATATAAAACGTATATGAACATTTAAAAATACAAAAAGTTTAATTAAAACGACTTAATATTAGAATAGACGTACTTTAAATAGACTTACTTTAAACGAATAGATTTAGTATTTTATTTTTAATTTGATTTTCTGTAGATATTTTTCCCATTTTTCTTTCTCAAACTTGAAAACTGCATATACATGTAGCTCTCTTATTTTAAGACGGAAAACACTGTTAAAAGTATATTATTAAATAAAGAATTTCTTTCGAAGATAAAACTAATATAATATAATATTGATACTTAATATAATATTGATATTATATTTTTTTATTCAACTTTCTTTTTTTATTCCGCTATTACATTTTACGTTCGCTATTATGATGTTTGCATTTTCTGCAAACAATCTTCGATTCAGAATCTGAAGAACGATCTTCGAGTATCAAAACTGTTAATTTCATCATTTATTATTTAAGTTGATGCAAACATTTCTTTTATTGTTCAGCAGAGAAACTTCGTGTCATGTTGATTTCGCGCGATGTAAGATAATCTCTATTTACAGTCTTTGACACGAAGTTTCCAGGTGCTCTTAGCACTCACGGCAGTACTCTCGTACTTCCGGCCTGTGCAATGGCTTAGCGCTCTATGATAATTGAGAGGTTGTCTACAACCTCGAAGCACCCGACAGCTTGTGGGATAAGTGGTCCTAATACATTTATCTATAAGGTGTCCTAAGTTCGTGCATGGTATGGTATAGTATAGTATGAGCGTGGAGTAAGAAGGGTTTACTAATGAAGAAGCTTTGCAAGTCGACATACTTCACTGTTACTTTTCCGTTTATTAATTTAACAGATCAAGGAATCCAGATTTTACGTAAATAAAATGCACTTACCTGGCAACATTGTGCAAACGAAATTCGAAGAAAATCTAATTCCAACACAAAACGATGGCGTGTCGGGAGACAATTTATTGTGGTCAATTTGTTAAACCGAACTGCAGGGAGAAGAACATGGTCATTCGGTCTGAATTTTCGACAGTTTGAGTGCCAGTCTGATCCAATTTTATACAGAGAAGTACAACGAAAGTTCGGCGAACTTAACTGACTTAACCGACTTTTCTCACCGTTTTACACGGTATATTTCTATTCAGATATCCAAACAACTGTATTTATGTACACGACAAAATAGAATGTCTGTAATACGATGCGAGTATTTTCAACGTTAAAGACGACATTATCCAATGACTCTGCTCTACTTCAATAAAATTAACAAAAAGGAAAAAATAAGATCTCGATAGGAAAGCTAATTTTTCTCGATTAATTCTGTGTAAATTCATAAATATCTCGAATATAAATTGTAGATAATATTAAGATACTATATTGAATAAATTTAGAAGTACTCCTATAAGTGAAAGTGCCTAATAATATTTCTTATGAGTTTATATAATTTTCAGTTCGACCAAACTATGCTTCGATTACTTATCGATCTTGAAATACAGTATTAAACCAAAACTGGAGTAGTAATATCACAAATTAAATTTATAAGCTATTTAATATTATTAATGCAAATAAGCATCTTAGAAAGCTGTTAATAATTTGATGCTAATAAGCATCTTAAAAACTAAATAATTTATTGCGAAGAATATTACTTCAGCTGAGATTCGAACCCAGATATTTATTATTTGTATCACAATAATATTAAATTGCTTGTCAATTTAATTTGTGGTACTACTCTATCTTTAGTTTAGTTTAGAACTGTGTTTTAAGATCGGCAAATAATCGATGCACAATTTGCTTAAATTGGAAATTGTATAAATTCACAAAATGTATTGTTAGCCATGAAGAACTTTAATCGAATATGGCATTTTTTACTTATGTGTATTCAATCTCGTCGATCGATTCTCACTTAATATCGTTTAAAAATATTCAGAGAACTTTTTAAAAAGGCAATTAAAAAATAGTCTTCAAGCAAAAGTAAAAATATATTCAAGTTTCAGCAACAATTGCACTCTGTGTTGTAATTTTGTTTTGAATTGTATTTAGTAGATTTGACAAAAACTTTTTTCATTAATCCGTATCTCTATGTAAAAAGTATCACTTATATAATCGCTTAACCGGAGCTAACCATCAGCGCGCTTAATGTGCCTATTAAGCGAACTATCAGCCTCAGTAGAGGTTCATACGCTGCATGGATTCTCCGGTCTGAAGGTCTCGACAGCTTGCGGGTTAAGTGGTTGTAATACATTCAGCTGGAATGTGGTCCAACTTTCCACATACACAATGGCCAAGGGGTTGGGAGACGATGGGAAGGGGTGTGCGAGACGGTTGGCTCAACCGACAGCCACGCTGCTCTTTCGCTTTCCATGGTTCTGTATAAACCGCCTAGTGAATGTGTTTGCGTACGCGGGGACCATGGAGTACTCGCGTGGAAGAAGAACGTTGGGAAGGACGAAGAAAGTTGATCTTGACGTTAACTATAGGTCTCCCGGTCCAGACGTTCCAAGGGATGGGTAAGGAGGAGGAAAGGGAGTCACGAACCAGTCGTGGAAAGAGAGAAATAGAAAAGGGGAGAACGTTGTAGAAAAGAAGATACCGACAGCATAGCCAGCGCCAAGCCAGACTGGACGGCGCTGAGCTCGTCGCCCTCGTAGTAAACAAAGCTGTAACTCTCCTCTCACGCTGAGGAATCAATGCTTCGTGCCACGGCTCTTGGGGGAACAAACTCCTCCAGCAAACCCCCTCGCGCGCCCGCGCATCCATCTTAGTTTTGGTGTGGCTTGCATGTTGATGCGCCGGAAAGCGAGCTGCAAGTCGGAAAGATGGTCACTCGAATTTGCTTTCCGCGTAGCTCTTCTTGTCACCTTCGTACCGCGTCTTAAACTTTACGAAACACCAATTTTATATCGTTGCGAACGGATCGTCGAGGTCGCCGTGAAGTGACAAAGCAGATAAAAGATAGAAATTGGTTTCTCATTGCATGGAGATTGCGTCGGTGCCGTTGAGAATTACGCTTTTAATAATGGACTTCTCTGTCTTATAACTGATTGCGTACTGCAATATTTTTCTTGTTCTTCTTTTTCTTTTTGTGTTTATTGAATGCAATAAGAATCTCGAGAAGAAACAGATTCAACGCTTGCTGTTACAAAGCAAGCAATGACAATCAAAGGAAATAGAGAATACAATAGTATTTCCTTCGATTATCCGTATGCCAATGAAAAAGATCAAACGAAGCTAAGGACCCTTATTGTTCTGTAAAGAACATAGGTGCCCAGCCTTATATAACTCATTTTATCTGGATCTTCTCCAAGAATTTTTGAAAGAATGTTACGAAGTTGAGAAAACTCTTTTAAAATGTACGAAAAGGATCGCATCATTTAACAATTTCTGCTTTATCTAGAAAATAAATTTTTCTAATGAAGTGAACGTATTAATTTATAGCAAAATATATCACAAGTCAACTTATAACCGCGTGAGATGACTATTTCAATTAACACATAATTCATGTATAAAACAGACGATTCTGTTTTATTTTTAATGTGGTTGTTTGTAAAATAAAGTTAAATTTTATAAATTCAGTACATTTTTATGTCACTATGACGAAACAAGTTATGTCTAGAAAAATTATATTTTAATATATTCGACAAACTGGAATAAAAAATAACATTTAAAAAAAGAATTGTATGCAAATCGTACCGCAAGGCTGTCACCATGAAATTCGAACAATTGATACGTTGTCGCGGAAAGGCAAATGATGAAAGTGTCAACTGCGTTTTTCAGTATCTATGCAATCCCACCGACGCGACGCCGGGAATCCCCGCCGAGATTCGTATATCTCTGTGAAGATAACCGCCGACAGCCGCCGGTGTAAGAGCGACTGGATAAATGGTGGACGAAAATTCGGTTACGGTCGGAAGACGCGAGAAACAACTGCGAAACGATCTTAGTTCCAAGTCAGAAGCGAATAGTTACGCTTGTTGTGATTTATGATCGTAGAAACTTCGTTTCTCTATTACATTAATCGATTGTAAAAGGTAAATCTACTTAAGTAAGGTAAATGTATTAGTTGGTGGACAGTTAGTAGGCTTGATCCATCATTGGGTAAAATGATAAAAACTTTAGTATTAGGTTTTTAATGATATGTATGACTTTAAATAAATTCATTGATTATATAAGTTTAATAAGACAAATTTATTTAGAGTTATATATATCATTAAAAGCTTAATATTGAAAATTTTTGTCATTTCGTTTAATAATTGGATTATGTCCGGATTATGTCTAACTGAGAGATACGTCTACCTTACATCTGATTATATCGCGAAGACTTTAAATCCTCTTGCATCTTTCGAGAAGTTGCATTTCGAAAATCTTATCTTTTATTCTTCTCGTAAATAATATTATAAAATTGTATTATAATATAATTATGTATTATTAATTACAATACAATTGTGATTTTTATGATAAATTGCAATAAGCTATTCTCTTTTATTTTCCCGCGCCTCTCTGGCAAGTTTCTCGCGAACATTACGGGTTAGCGTCGCGACGCCGAGAGTTATCACGATGGCGCAATATAGCCTGTCTGTACAACAGCGCATTTGCACATTGTGAAAAGGAGCGAGCTGTGTTGAAGTGCAACGTTCTTCGTGCTCGAGCGAAAGAACTCGCTGCCCTTCTTATTTCTCCAGGGACTTTTCGCAGCGAGCGAATGAGAGATCAGAATTCTCTTTATTCTCTACCTCCTCTCGTTTCTCTTTGTTACCTTTCTTCGGCCTTCACTTTCTTCGACGTGAATAGGAAAATCGGCTAAATATCTCAGAGCACTTCCGTATCCCGTTGTCGCGATACTTTCTACTTATCTCCGGTTTTCTTATTCTATTTCCCCCTAAAGAAGAGGATGGAAACTTACATATTTCGAGCGACAATAACAATCGATGCTATTCAACGAGTTATACAGAATACAACCATCCGGATTCTCAATAAGCGGTCATTTAACGAGAGAAATGGTCGAAACTCTCTCTACGGGGACCAGTTTTTACTCGTCTACACACAGCGTCATCGCGTGCTCTCGGATAACTTTGCTCGTATAAAACATCAAGCGCATATCACAACGCGTTATATACATATACATATACATTGCACGTTAGTACATATGCCTTCGAAATCCCGGAACGATTTATCCCACTGGTGAATATCTATAACCATAGTAGGTTTGTAGATCACTCCATGCTTGAAAGCATCATTGATCATCCGTCTCGTTCGCGAATCTCATTCCTATATTTCTTTATTCTTTTCCTTCCTTTATATCGTTACTATACATCTTTATTCTTTCTCCATATCCTCCTTGCATTTTGCAACTAAAAACTGAAAAGATATATATCTATCCTTGTAATCTACCGTTCCTGTGGTGGTTGAGGAATCTTTTTATTCAAAATCATCTTAACGTTAATGAGAAAACAAGGTAGAAAATAACGCGTTTTATGAAATACACATACAATTTTTAATGGGAATGATATTGCGAAAATCATTATGAAAACGGACAGTAATTTTGTAATAATCGATACACGAGCTGCGTTTATACGATGTACAATGTGATATCCATCTCGTTTCAGGTGGCCTGGATGCTTTTCGACAAGAGCGCTATTCTGACGGTACAGAATCACGTTATTACCAGGAACCCCAGAATATCCGTGTCGCACGATAAGCACAGGACCTGGTTCCTACATATCAACGACGTGCACGAGGAGGACAAGGGAAAGTACATGTGCCAGATTAACACTGCTGCCGCCAAAACGCAATATGGCTATCTACACGTCGTAGGTAAGGCGCTCTACTTACGTGATATATCGATTTTTGTATAGTGTTAAAAATTGCATTCAAAAGTTACATCACTGTATTTAATATTGTAAAAAATTATCATTTTAAAAAACAGTTATATTTCGATGTCGCTTACGTACAGAATAAGTTTATAAACTTAGTTATATTAGTTTTGATGTCAGAGTAATATACTTCGATATTGCTTCTAATGTTAATAAAAATATAATTACTAATTTAAAAATAATAAAAAATTAAAAATACATTTCGCAGATTAATAATAATATTAAAGGATACTCTCTCTTTTTTTTGAATTTATAAAATTAAAATAATAATTCAATCAGAAAAGAATATTATTATATCGTAATTCAATTACATTTCTTGAGATATTATTAAATTTATGACATATATATATAACATATCTGCATAACATATATGTAATATATCTGCTAAAGATAATTTTAAGAATAGAATATATTTATTAATGGATGTAGCATATAACTATTAAAATTTAATAACTTATTCCTTTAAATATCAAATTTTAAATTAGTAGTAAATTATAATTTTATTTTTTTTTATAAAAAAATTGATTTTTTTATAATATCAGAATCCTATTTCATTTAAATAATGAGTGCTAAGGGAAAAAACTAAATATAGCCGACAAAGTTATTAATTAATAGAAGTTTTTCACTCACAAAAAAAATATTCCTGTTATTATTTGATTTTAAACTATAATATTAGGTGTTGGAATTAATTCGTAGCGTTTTTAATGAAAGAATGTTATTTATTTCACATGAGCATTAAAAAATACATTAATGAAAGTACTTCCCATCACTTGTAAAACGCTACGAATTAATTCCAACACCTAATAATTAACATTCATATACATGTTAATAATATATAAACTATATATAATTTTTAAACAAAATCCTACGTCACTATATATGGGACAATGTCAAATTGGTTTTGTTTAAAGTTATAGTTTATATTAATAATATATAAATGTTAATCACTGTTTAAAATCAACTCTTTGAAATAAAGGTTTCCATAATTGATAAATAATCGTTAGCTTTATTTCCTTTAGATATTTGTAATTCTTCCATTCTCCTATATCAAAACCATCGAAAACGTAATGATATTTACCTTAAACGGCGTATGCATTCTATGTTCATGTGTCGTAGTGCGGCATTAAATGTGTTGGACTATCATTGGATGCGAGAAATGAGAGCTTATCAACTACTCTAATATACTGCAATATCGTTTGTGTTTATCCCCCCCCCCCTCCTTGTGTGTCGTAATTTCCCATATATATATTTTCCTATATATATTTTCCATATATGTATATTTATAAAATTTATTATATATATATATATATATATAATTTATTTTATATATATATTTATATATATATTTATAAAATATATTTTATATATTTTATATATATTTATAAAAGATAATTATATCTATTAGCGAATAATGATGATCTATAATTTTTCGCTAGTACATCTTATTGTATTTCATCATTTTTAAAAAAAGTACTATTTCATTTCGTTTTACGTTAATTCTGTGGCGCCATTAGCAGAGAACATGCCACGGTCGATTGTTATTTACGACTTTATCGTATCGTACTGTGAATCCATTAGATACTCGGAATAAATCTCATTTCGCGTAATGGAGTCAGTTTACCGGAGTCACGAAGTTTGCAACAGAGCATAAGCATTTTATCGCAGCCGTCTAAACAGATTTATGTTTAGAGAGCGAAAGTATCCCCTTTCCCGCTAATTTTGCATGTAAAAGCGTAACGGAGCTATAATAATTTAATCAGTAGAAGGAGAATATCAATAAGATCTCGAGATAGTCGCCATCTCTCTGCCTGCCGAGAGAACATATTAATATCTTGAGTTTTGACGTCTCAGCTGCAGCCACCGTTGAAGCGAGAGCAATGATACCGTGGATGAGGGGGGAGGGGACGGATGCGTTGGTGTGGAGTAATCAGAGGGCTAGATTAATTGTTTCCACGGGACTCTTGCTCTCCGTTGTACAAACACACACAAGATCTCCTTGTGGTACTCTCTCGACACTTCGTGATAATGCCGATGGAGCCGACACAATGGCGATCTGCCATGACTACATCGTGCATAACAAGCTTCCGTCAATGTATTTAGGTATTACTAGATATATGTCTCCACATTTACCGCATGAGATAATCCCTCGATTCATTTAGTTAACCGATTAAACAATTCCTTTTTGGAAGAAAAGTAGAATTCATTGATTCATCAACTTTATAGAGGATAACGATTAATTATCATCAGCACTATTTACTACAAAATTTATTTTTTATTTTTTAAAATACAACTTTTTATTTTTTATTACAAAAGAAACTCGAAATATTTTTTTGAAAATGATGAATTTTTCATCATGTCAAGTTTTAATATATATTTGTAAATCTTATGAAGAGAGAAGAATTGATCTGAAAAAAGTTTTTGTGTTTGATCGCACGTCATTCAAATGTCGTAAAAATACTGCCGTTAAAATTATCGATATCTCTTGCCATAGAAAGCGTTCGCTAACTTCATGACCAGATAAATATATCGGATATTATACGTCTCTTGTTTCTGTCTATTTAGTTATTAAACCTCTTTTCTGATTTCTCGATCTGTCGATCATGTGTGGTCGCTCATCACTTTTCTATAAATAAAGCAAAAGCTCAGACTTAATTAGTAGCTCGCTTCTAAATGAAATAAAAATCAAAGAAGTTGTAAAATTGAAAAGCAGAATTGGAAAGGAAATATTCAATGTATCACTGTGTTTTTAATAGCTGCTGAAAATTTTTTTATTTTTTACATTACTACTTTTTTACATTACTTTGTTACATTAATAAGATAATACATGTAAATTTATACAAATTATTTTTAACATAATTTCTCCATTTTTTAAATTAAATATTTGAAAATAAGTTTTCTTTAAAATTTTGTTATATTTTTATAAATGCTTCGAATTATATAACTTATTATCAAAATTATAATATTTATTACACAATTATTTATAAGAACAACACATTTCTTGATCGCAAATGTACTTTGTAGTTAAATCTTGTTCTATATTCGCCGTAAATGAAGTTATGAAGCGCATAAACTATGCGGCTTACATCAGTCAAGAGGCGTATCATATTGTATATTGTACGATACGATATGAACATGGCATTAGGTTCCCTAAGGGTATGCTATAATTAGCAATCTACAGCTTACAATGACTTCATTCACGATGAAGCTCAATAATCATCCCAGAATAATTCTGTCTTTTGAATGTTAATCACAATATTCCAGTAGAACAAAACAGCGTTTTAGGATTATAACAATAATACAACGTATTTTTTCAATTTATTAAACGTAATTACGTATGTACATCTTTTTGCATCACAAAAACAAATTGTTTTTCAATCCTCTGATTTTCCAATATATATTTAAAATCTTTATTGTTATCAATTTTATCAGTATAGTATATTATTAAAATAATGAATATATTTTTATCAATTATAGATTTGTGTTGCTTATTAAAAAAAAATGAAAAATCGAGATCAGTAGTTTCGTATTTTTTCCGAAAGAAAGAACAGTTTTGTTTTGCTAAAGAGATGCTGACAAACCGATGAAAAAAACGACAGGTCCTGTTTGGAATTGTCAATATTTGGATATTTAAATGCGTGATACACGTAACGCATATTTTTGTGCACGTTCAAAATGTCAGGATGGTTGCCCGCGCGTTTACTCTCAAGACTCCCGACTTCTGTGAGCATCGTCGAGCGATCTCTCCTCCGACGTCTCCCGAACGTTGTGCTGCCGGAGTTTAGGACAAGTTAACGCACAACAGCGCGGCAACACGCGCGCGGTAGAGGCGGCGTTTGCGCTTGAATAATGCATCAACAGACCGTTACGCGACTGCAGTATAACGGTGTGCAGAATAGCGAGAGTGAGGGCAGACCGCACCTCTCGCGCGCGTTCAATCTGCCCTTGTTCAACAATTCGGTAACACCCCGCATTAGCATTAATGCAGGATATCGGCGGACATCTGCGGTAATTCATAGGATTGGCAGCGTTTCCTCATTCCCTACGCGGTGACCACGCGGCTGTTGGCAGATAAAAAGGCGCATTTTCTTTTCTTTCGGAGATCAGTTATAAGAATTATATGATATATAAAGTATCAAACGTTTTCTGGACGTATAACAATAACTTCTGCATTGTAAAAAAATTTTACGAAGAATTATAACAATTTTAGAAGATTTTGTAAAGATGTATATTTATTTTCACACACACACACACACACACACACACACACACACACACACACACACACACACATATATAAATAAAATTACAACTTACAGATTACATTATTCTTTTTGTAGTAATTTGTAAAAGTACGATTAAAGTCGAGTTTGTAAAAATATTTTCATACGTAATAATTTGCTAATGAATTATGTACAATTTTTCTTGTTATATTATCAAGATATACGAATATCAAAATGCAAATATATAAATGCATAATTTATATGAAAGAAAAATTGATATTGTTTAAAAATTATTGTACTATTTTATTTTATTCAATTGATTCTTATAACAATGCAAATCATATATATATATATCGAATAATATGAAAATTTTCTTTATAATGATCTTTTGAAAAAAAAAAAATATGAAAAGAACAATATGGAAAAAATGTATTGTATCGAGATATATGCGGATGTACTGCAAATTGCAATATTCTACTCGAATTAATTTCCATTATTGAAGTTAGGGTAAAGCGGCTATTCAGTTGTACTATTTTCATTTATATGTATGAAGTTATATAAAGTATTGTTATGTAAAAGTTATATAAAATAATATCTTTTTTATCTCATATATTCAAAAATAGTTCGTTGTAATAACTTTTAATTTTCTCTCTCTCTCTCTTTCTCTTTCTTTCTCTTTGGATATATATATATATATATATATATATATATATATTATTGCAATATATTAAATCGTTTGTAAAAATTAATTATGATGAATCATTAGATATCTAATTCGCATTATTTAAAGATAGAGTGTAATATAAAAAATTTTAAATTCTCGGCATTAGAGATTGCAAAATTCGAATAGAAAAATTAAATATGTCACGATATAAATAATTTCTCTTATATGTGCAAAGTTAATGCTATTTTAGGTCTTATTATTAGTGAATATTATCATCCACTGCGGCTTTTTTATTTTATTTGTTTCGCTCGCATGGTTGCATTTTTACAGGCATTGCACTTTGAGTTTTAAATTTAACGAGAGAAAGCTTCTTTTTGCTTGTCTGAGATTTCATAATTTTATTATAATTTTACGTCATCCTAGATTTCTTTTGTATTTAAGAGCGAACCTATTCTTAAATGGTAATTTGAATGAAAAAATATTACTATAGAACAATACGATTAAATTTGACAATGCGTTATATTGCATTAATTATTTCGTTAATATAATCAACATTTTTTTATTTTGAATATTGAAGTACTTACTTATAAGTATATACTTATTTGTCCATATTACAATACGAGGTAAATTATCGAGATTATATAATAAAGAAAAATTATTTATAATATGATAAATACAAGGTTCTTCTTATCTAACAAAATTTTTTGAAATTTATTTTATTTACACGAAATGTAGAAAATCATGTAAAAACTGCAAACATCACTAAATGATATATTGTCTTATATTGACAACCAAAAATGTTAAAGACATTGAAGTGACGTATATATTTTTCGTTAATATGTCGATTGTTATAAATCGATTGATTAATTAATATACGAAAAAGATGAATAATTTGGATGTGTCACAGTCGCATATAAGCAGCGTGATATTTGTCCATTTAAACATGTCAACCAATCCTAACTACTTGCATTTCCAAGTTGATCAACGTCGATGTGCAGACGACGTATGTCCATATACTAATATCATTCGTTACCACGACGACACTATAATTGAATTGTACACCTCTCGCGCACGCACGCACACGTGGTTAGTCGTTTAATTCAAGAGCAGTGACGACGTGGTCAATATACACAAATGTAAAATGCGCAATGATATCGCTGTCGTAGCACAATTAAAGAGTTATCAATAATCGATCACTGTACTGTGGTTCTGACTTATACATTTTATCTCTTTATGCAATCAAAAAGCGAGTTTCCGTAACATAATTATATTACATGCAGGGAAGAGAGAGCGATGAATTTATTAAACAAGTATATATGTCATACTATGTGAATCATATTGTAATACGTACATGTATGTGTCTCTTTATTCATGTATGTATTATATTACAAAAATATCATTTCTGTTTAATTCTCAACATTTGATTTTTAATGAGTAATGGAACTTTAAATCTTTTCGCGCAATTACATTACTTATATTACTCCTATATAGCTTTTTATCTATATGTCTCATTTTCCTATCCTGTAAATTTATAAATTTTGTATCATCAGTGGTTGACCACAACACTTTATGTTTATTGTTATAGTGCCACCAAATATTGACGATTCGCAGAGCTCGTCGGATGCAATCGTTCGCGAGGGCGCCAACGTGAGTCTCACCTGCAAAGCGACCGGAAGTCCAACGCCTAGTATTCGTTGGAAACGAGACGATGGTACCAAAATCTCGATCAACAAAACTTTAGCTGGTACGTACAATATAATTTGATGGCGAGATTTTATATCAGTAGACAAAACGATTATATATTCTTGGGTAATACTCTGATATTATATTTTTTTACTGTTATTATTTTCTCTTACTATTATTATTTTATTATTATATTACATTTCTCTTTTAAAATACATTATCTAAATTTGCTATATTTTGATTCATTTTATTTTTTATTTTGCAACTTATCTCAACAAACAATTTATTAGTTTGTTATTTCGATTGTATTATATATGCTATTTTATATAGACTTAGGCTTTAAGGCAAAATTATGCTGATGCCATTTAAAGTTCACTTTCTCATTTCTTATTATTTTGTATATCAACACATTTCTCATTATTTGTTATTTGCACTAGATTAATTATAAATAAATTGTAAATAAAGTTATTATCATTATTATTATTAATCCTCTTTTAAAAATATAAAAAATCAAATCAAAATTCCTGTACATTTTTAAGAGGGAATATATGAGATCGCGCGTTTTGACTACCAACACAAAATCTCGCCAATAACGGGATATATTTAAAAAAAATATTTATATGCCGTTCTGTGAAAATGAAAAATAATTAACTTAATCGATTAACAAGTAATGAATATTGAACGGTTGCGATTTCAGTGGCAGAATGGGAGGGTGAAACGCTGGAAATGGCGCGGATTTCGA
Organism: Acromyrmex echinatior; assembly: GCF_024713525.1. Taxonomy (NCBI): domain Eukaryota; kingdom Metazoa; phylum Arthropoda; class Insecta; order Hymenoptera; family Formicidae; genus Acromyrmex; species Acromyrmex echinatior. Next base: position 55,340 of record NW_028259060.1, read on the forward strand.
GATTGGATATGGGCGCATATTTGTGCATCGCCAGCAACGGTATACCACCGACAGTTAGCAAACAGATCAAAGTATCGGTCGATTGTAAGTATATTTTATGTCTATTTAATTGCAATGATCTATCGAAGATTAATGCCATCATTCTTACTCTATCAGAAGAGAAATCATTACTATAATCATTATAAAAAAATATGATCACAATGTATCGGCATCAGTCCCTTCTATAGCGTTTCTTCTGGCGTGACTTCTTCTAGATTTATTCATCTTTTATAAATTCGCGTAAATATTTTCTTTTTACTTATCTATCAAAGTTTATTACGATAATCATTAAATATTGATGTGCTTAGAGAAAATGATTTTAAATAATTTTGTCATACATCCCGATGACATCATAAACATATCTTCATTTAAAAGTTATAGTATTGACATAAAAAGAGAAATGTAAAAAGTAAAGATCCGAAAGGGATCGCATAATCAGATTTCGGAAAACCAGATTTCTCGGGAGAGTAAAGGTACCTGCCGACAAACAAGGTATAGACTGGCTGCAGCTGTGAGCCTCTAAGTGGCAACTGCGACATTGCACTACGCGTCGGTATAGTACGTTGCTTGGAGAAAGGGGTTCAACACATACAATTTAATAACATAGAAAGGAAACCGACGACAAAGCGGGCTTTACTGGGTCTCTCACCTCTCTCTCTCTCTCTCTCTCTCTCTCTCTCTCTCTCTCTCTCTCCTGCTTCTAGGTTGCTTGCCGTTGCGCTAAAATAAGCGTGCAATTGAAAGCGAGAGAGAGAGAGAGAGAGAGAGAGAGAGAGAGAGAGAGAGAGAGATGAAGACAGGGATAGAATGAGAGACGGCAACGGTAGAAAGGCAGCCAAAGGGGTGTTGAAAGTCACGATCATGTGTGAGTGCACGTGTCAAGGGAAACGATATATAGAGGGAAAGAGAAGAGAAAGAGACGGCGGAGGTTCCCTGGTGAGACATAAAAGTAAGCTCGGGCGAACCGCGACACACCATTACCGTTTTCACCCCTGTACTTGCCTATTGTTACGTTACTGCCTCTCCTAAATACCAGGCACGTGCCTCTTCTCCTCGTAGCTCCTCTATGACATGGTTTCCTTTACCGCTACACTCGCACTCGTTTGCTTCCGTTTCCGTATCCGTAGAACCGTTCACGTATCTGTTGATGTGGATATCTTGAAGTGGATCGCCCTTTATGCTTTTCTTCGTGTCTACAGACTTTTTCTTGCATCCGTATAAAGATCATAGAGACTTATAAGGATCGATTACAGACGCAAAAATTAGCAAAACGCTCACGATGCACGTATTAATTTCTTAATATATTTCTGAGGATAAATATAATAAAAAAAAGTAAATAAAACGCGAATTATATGACTGAATGAAGAAAGGATAGTACAATCCTGTGCCGTATTGCGTTACCTTTGAAAGCGCGGCTCCGCGATATTTAATTATTAATTATCCGTAAAGTAAAATTGCATCCGCCTTTTAAGTCGACTACAAAGAGATAGTGTAGAGCGATGAGAGCGGAAGTTTGTCGGAGCTTATGCAAAACATAATCTTCGTATTCTTAAGACAGCTCCCTCGAGTTTCCACGTAAGACCTAAGCCAACCCGAAGCGGCACACGAGAGATCTTACGGGAATGAGAACGGATGAGAAAACGAAATGATGATTTATCCATATAATTAAACTAAAACTAATTAATTCAACAGTGTCGAAAAGAGATACGTCGTAATTATGATTTGATTGAGACTCGAGAGAGCTATGAAGAAAGAGTAAATGTATTTGTCGCGGTTCTCGACGCGGATATGCTACGGATTATCCTTTTAGGCGTCTTTTAATTCTGTTTGCGACCGTGTAACTGACAAAACCTTTTGCCAATATTACCTTGGGCTCTTTTGGAATCAAATTACGATCAAATAATGCAATAGTTTTGTCCACGATTGTGTATATCTCATCGTCGTCGTCAAGAAATAAAAACTGCTGTTCCACACTACGTGCGAAGCAAAATATGAAATATTTGCTTCCAGACGCATTACATTTTTCTTAAAAAATTGGACATGAATAAATTTATACAAATTAAATATTGGAACTATACAATTGGTATGTGATAGAATATTATTGTAAAAATAAAATTTTTATATTTTTTCTTTATTAGTAATACGAATAGTTATATAAAGGAAATAATTGACAAAGAAGATAATCAATTTGTATCATTATAGTCACATATGGTTTACTAAATTTGTATAGAGAATAATTACGTACGAGAGTGATTAATATCTCATTACGCTTTTGCTTTTAAATATGTAGCTTTATTTCAATAGTCGGCTCCGAGATTAGTAGCTAATATTTACAAAATCTGAAAATATGTTGTAAAATTTCGTATATGGTATTTTGTGAAATGCAACGTATAGTTTCCATCGACAGAACACAGTTTTATCCAATTTCTCGTTTCAATCGTTCTCATTCATTCAAAAGAAACACTTTTAATATTGGCTCTTTCATTGACCCGTGGCCATTTCATATTATAACTTGTTTGCGTATAACGGCAGAATATTCCAATGGTCAATAACATCGGCACGAATTTCAGTAGTAACGAGGAATCGATCGTATATGCCAGATTAATATTTTGCAAGGTGAATTTTTACGTTTTACTTTTGCAATATGAAATTTTTCTTTTTTTTTTTAAATAGTTGTATAATTTTTTTTTGTTTCGCCATCGATATTACCGAGGGATGTAAAGTCTGATAGAACTGTTTCAGTATAAAAATATTTCAAGTAGCATGTACGTTACGATTTACACGCTAATATGTACAGAAGTCGATAGTATTTTCGCGATGATTACTAGACGATATCGTGGTGACACATTTTTAAAATACAAGTGCTGTAGCTGGGAGGCCAGCGGTAACACTTGGCGCGTTTTTACGTGTTCAAGCGGAGATTAATTAAATGGTTAGACAGATTACAACCATCTACCGTCGATCCTCGGTCTGATGACATTACAAGTTTACGGCCTGAAAAACTGTTATATACGTTTTTCATCTCGCCCCGCCTGCTGTTGCCGCTGTTTCTCCCTCGTAACTTCCGTCGGCAACGTGACGTACACAACGTGACAATATTGTAATACGATAATTATAAAGCTATCGTCATATTGTTACCCACGCCTGCAAACGTCTCGCGAAATATTTTCATCCTCGAATACGTGGAACGCCAATGCGATCGCAGTATCGCAATTGTTTGCCGGCGAATGTAATTTCAGCAAACACAATTGAACTCCCTTGTTGCATCCATTAATACAGTTAACAGAAGAGCAAACATTGTATCGTTGGTACCATTATTAATATTCTGCAAGTGTTGATATTTGGGAAACGTACATATATGCTTATATTTAGATATTTTATCCATGCGCATTGTACTTGTAAACTTACAAAATTATGACACGCTTACAAATATCATCGACTTTTTTAATGTTTACATCCGACAATAGTTTTGATTAAAAAATTTTGACTTTTTAATCTTTGCATTTTTATCGTTTGCTAAAGAAATATTTATATTTTGCATTATATATTTGTCAGCATTTCTGACAATTTTGAATTCAGTCCTTTATGACAATTATAATGATGCAGAGCTTACTTTTACGTATGCATTTTAATTTTTGAATATGCGAAACGATATGCGTATCTCGTCAAAGAATATTATTTCCAGCAAAATAACATCCTGCTAAAGAATATAATTTTCGTCTCTCATTAGTTAGCGCGAATTTAGGATGATAAAGTCACCATTTCCGACTCGGACAGACGGACTTGTTGATGAGGGGGAGAAAGCTGAAATTACGTATAACGCGTTCTGCATAAATTTCCATTAAGAAACGCGGGTGTGTAAACTAGAATTTTTGAATAAAGTTCCAGAAACGTTCAACCTTTGATTTTTTTCAATTTTTTTTCCAATTTGGTCACAACGTACCAAATAACTCTAATTGAGTTTGCTTGTGCGCCGAAGAATTTTCAGCATAAACGAGATTAAATCGAGATAATGTTTAAAAAACTTAATTTTTGGTTGTATTTAGCTTCACATTTATTTTTATTCGAATTATTTAATTTTTCGAGTTCACTAATTAGAGATACAAAAGCAATTGTACAAATATTCATTTTTATTGAACAGAACTTTAACTTTTTTAATATGTGAAATATGCTTCAAAAATGGATTCAGCATTGGTGAACAGTAACAACAGTTCGTATAAACAAATAATCTATTTCGCTATATTTTCGAATTGTTACCGTTATATATACAAGTATAATATGCTATATAAAATTTATTATACATATTTTATATATATATATATATATATATATATATATATAAAACATACTTATATTTATATACATTTTTCACGAAGAGACAGCTGTTGTTTATCACAATACATTTCGTTTGTAAGGCTACTAGCGCGATAAATGGCCCGATCTGTTTGCAATAAACGGGACGCGATAAACTATTCACACGCAAGTACACGTAGTACAGACGCATGGGTGCAATCCATCACGGCTCCTGCTAATTTTATTTATCGCTCTTACCGTCACCGAAGATGCCCTCCGTCAGACGGAGAGCGAAATGAGGTTGCAGGTCACGGAAAGAATCGTTTTAATTTATTCGAACGTGTCCGCTGTTCGTGTAGGTGAGTATAGGTATCGCATTTGTACGGAATGTACCGGCGGCGAAACATTGCAGAGAATGCGGCACAGGGGTGAGGAGGGTTATATCGGGGGTGGCAAAAGGAGTAACAGAGGTAGTGGCGGCAGCGGCGGCGACGACGACGGCGGCGTCGTCGCCGTAGTCACGTATAAGCAGTGACTCAGACGCGATCCTTCTCTCTCTTTCATCTTCCTTTCCTTGTCCCTCGGGTTCCGGTGCTAACATCCCTGCGTTTCCCTCCCTTGCCTCCCAGTAGCAATCTGTTATTAAAATCAGCAACGAGAAAAATCCGTGCCGTATCTCCGCGGGACGCACCGAAGCGAAGCGCGCGCAACGACAGACGTGTTACGGCAAAAATTAAGCCACCTGCAAACTCGGAAACGGAATTACGTAAAGGTGGCCGTCGCTATTGCCGCTGTTAAAAGTCTTGCTGGGAAATAGGGCGCTCCACTACTGAACCAAGGACAATTGCCGGTAATTGTCGTACGGATCGCGAAAAGCTTTGTTTTTTTTTTTTTTTTAATTCTACGCGCACGTCAGATTTCATCATCCTTTTTCAATGTAATTTTAGTAAATTTTAGTAGTATGTTTTTAAGAAAAATTATTGTATTTTTTTTTTTACGATAATGAGAAGAAAAAAAATAAAATGGAAACAAATTCTTGGAATGTAAATTTATACAAAATACAAAAAGTAGCAATTGATTCCGATACGATCATTAACTTCGCGTCTCTTGATCGCATTACGTTACGCTCGTTTAACCCGAATAGTAGAGAAACTGGGCAGAGATATTGTTTGTTTCGATTACGTGCAAGAGATGAATGTACGCTCGTAAATAACTAAATGTTGATTTTAGAAAATTGTCTTTCGAAACGTGTTTTTATCTCTCTTTCGCACTCTTTACTAAACGATTTTTAACGAGAAATCCAGTATAGGGAAGAGTTTATTCAGAAAATTTGTTAAATATTTACGACTCTCTTTTCCTGCAAAAAAAAATGCACAACGTCTATAGCATTATAGTGGCAATTACGGGATTATTTATGCATGAAACTATTAACGGGCGCGATATCTCCGATGAAACAAGATTTAGTTTCTACGATACGGGGAGTATTGATCTACATCAACGAATGGCGCGGGACAGTGTTTTTATTTGTCCCTTTTTTTCGAAAAAAAGTCGGACATTTTGATTTAAACGATGCTACCCCACAACATCCATTCTGATCGGAACGATCGTGCTTATCGTGTTTGCCGATTGTAATTTAATTGTCCGACGCCCGAGGAAATTGGAATTCTGCTTGGAGCGTACGCCACGTGGGCGCCGATATTACAGATCGGCATTTGAATCCATTGATTTCGGTTTATCCGAGTAAAGCCCGGAAATCATCCGCTTTTCCGACCGACGAAAATGCGATTTCATAACCCTCGCGAATCTATCAATAAATTTAAAATTAATTGTTACTCCGCAACAGATCGTCATTTCTATCAATTCCGCTCTCTAGTTTCGCGTCAGTTAGCTCAATATGTATTGTATATAAATAATAATCGCTCCCTTATTTCAAATATGGCACACCTCAAAAATGTGATTTTTAAGTTATGTTATTATGATAATGAATGTTATAATGAATTAGATGTAAAGATTACTTTATTAATTATTAAAAATAAACTTACTTAACTTTACAATCTGTCCTCCAAATAATACTTATGTCATTCTTAAGGTTTTCAAAGAAATCATAATATCTTCTATAAGAGCGACACATTTTGAGTTGTGTCATTTTTGTAAATAAAAAGAAGAGTCTTTTACAAAGAATGTTTATAGTTAAAGTAGTTTTGATGATCAAAGTTTGAAGAAAAAATTTTATTTTAAATTTAGTCATTTTAGCTGATTAAGGTAAACATAAACTGTGGATGATATTTTTTATGTTATTTTTGATTAATTATTTCGAATTCGTTATAATTTTGTACGATATCAAAATCATCACAACAAGGAGGATTTTCGAAGGTTGTAAAAACAAAAATAACATTTCATGATCATATTTCTAAAAGTATATCCTTTTTGTCAATATTATTTGATTAGTCAATATTTTTCTGAAAAATAATTTGCCCTTTTTTCGGGCTTAACTTAATATTTTTTTAAACTAAATATTTTTAGTTGCATCACTTTTGAAGAGAATGACATAACATTAGATTATTATATATACACGTGTCCCTCCCCGTCCCTTTCTCTTTCTCTTTCTCTCAAAATATTATTTATTAATAAAATAGTTATCAAGATACTATTATTTTTTTTAACGCTACATAATTCTGACATAATCTATAAACGAAAATTTTTGCGAAAATAAAGTGATGTCATATTTACCTTTGATATTTCTATCGCTTTCTTGTACTTAAATTGCGTTTCCAGATATGATGTAAAACATTTCGAAATTTTTAACAGGTGTAAGTAATTAGCGTAATGACAATCGAATTTTCTAATGATATTGATTTTACTGGGGGTGTTCTTAGGTCTCTGTCGCGTAAGCAAGTCGGCTGGTACGTGGCGGCGCGACGGTAAAAAGAAAGATTGCCACTAAAACGAGAAGGGTTCGCGCACGTCTATTGCAAGGCAGGGCCTTATCGGCTACGCGAGCTGGCATTTATTTAAATTTAAAACTGGGGAATCGATCTCAAGCGCTTCTCCTCTCCTCGGCATCCCTCGATTTCAACGCCTTCTCTCTTTCTCTCTCTCTCTCTCTCTCTCTCTCTCTCTCTCTCTCTCTCTCTCTCTCTCTCTCTCTCTCTCTGTCTCTCTCTCTTATCCCGACTTTTCGCTTCTTTCCTTCTTTGTTGCAAACGGCCCTACCTCGTGGCTTTCTCGCACCTCTAATTCCCGCCTCTTGTCGATCGTCTCTGCGCCCGGCACGTCCCTCGAAAAACTCATTAACGTGTCTCGGTGGCCTATTCCCTCTTTCTCCCTTTTCCTTTTTCTCTCTACTGCTGCTCCGTGTGCACGAATGATGCGAAAAGGCATAGCATGGGAAATCCGCCGCCACTATGCGACGAAGCGCCAAGTGTCTTGTATTGAAAAATCAAGGTGTAAAATTAACCCACGTGAATAAAAGTATGTGTTTTAATTTTGAGAACACGTTTGTGTGAAGATACGATGAAAAATAGAGTACTTCTTCGAAAAAAAGCTTTTATTTTTATTCATTCTAACGCACGATATTGAACCATATTTTAAGAATTTACCCTCAAATTTAATTTCTCTATTTTTCTGTTTTACCTTTCCTTTTCATAATGCTTAAATAATAATATATTAGAAAAAATATTACATGAGACCTGCAAGCGTAAAAAATGAACAAAGAATTGGTTCATTTAAGTCAATCTGATTTACGAATATATCTGAGTGAATATATATGAGTTATTTGAAATTAATGTTCTGAATGATTTAGTTACATTTTTACATCATAAAAGAGGTTCAGAATAATAGACGCATTTCGAGTGAATAAAGCGACGATTTTCGTTGGTGAAATAATTTTTCTCCTACCATGCTTGACCTTTAATCATTTTTAAAGCTTCAGTGCTTTATAAGGCTATGAGTTAAGATTAAGTAACGCTGTATATTAAGCATTTTCGTTGATGTTAAGTTAGATTACAAATCTTTTCTTGGCCTGGGCGATAAATAAAATATTTTACTCTTCGAAATTCACTCACCATGTGCGGAACACTAAAGCTGCCAGACGAAGCCACCACTGTTTACCCTCGCAGCATATCAAAGCACTTGGTGACATACATAGAAAGAGACGCGAATCCTAGCCACATGCTTTCAAGGAACAAAGAGGTGTCTTCGTAGCTAAGAAAAAGACATAGGCGGTGACACAACAATGTGTACACGTATACAGAGTTGGAAATGTTACTTTAAAAAAATAACGCGTCACCGTTACAGTTACTTTTTGTTAAAAAATAACTTGTTACACCGTTACTAGTTATTCAAAAAGTAACGCGTTACCGTTAATTGAAAAAGTAACGAATCGTTACTTTTTCGTTACTTTTCGGGGAATTGTTGAGTTTATCTTTCGGCATTACCGAATTTAATTTATAAATATTGTTTTTAAACTTTAATGTTATTATTAAGAATGTATTTCAAGATTCACTTCCAAAATCCGTAGTATTTATATATGTGATGTGAATTGCAGATTTTCAATGCTGATAGTAACTATCAGAATGTAGTCTAAGATACAAAATATAATATATAAAATATTTTTTAAGAAATAAAAATAAGAAAGAGTAAACATTTTATAATTATATTTATTGCAAATAATAAACTTTTATTATACACAATACAATGTTAAATTGTAAATATATATTTGTATACTTACACAAGCATTTAAAAAATTTTAAGTTATTTCGCACATTTGTTATAATAATGACACAACTTGAGTAATTAGAAGTACACTTCTAGGGATACAAAATTGAAACATCTTTCAGCGTCAGCGATCACATCGAAATATGATCCAATCTGACCCATCCAATAAAAATTAAAGGAATGTTAAAAGTAACTGAATCGTTATTGTTATTGTAAAAACGTAACGACGTTACCGTTACAGTTAAAGACAGAAAAAAATAACGAAAAAAGTAACAGAGTTACAAGTAACTCTAGTATTACTTCCCAACTCTGTACGTATAACGTGTGAAAAGCGTTTGAAGTTAAAATTGTAGCTATAGAAAATCCGTTTTTTTTTATTTTCAACTTGAGAGAAAATTAATCTCAAAGTTGAAGTCGAGAAGATGAAATTTAGATATATTTCTTCTCACTTTCGTTAACGAAGATCAAAGAGATCACGGTTGCATGGAATGCTCTTCAATTTTTACTTTTACAGTTCCTTCATGTCTCCTTATCTATTTTTTTCACCTTTGCCTTGACAAACTCTACGCTGTACTTTCGACGCAACCGCAACTAAGTATCTTTACGGAGTTTCGCAAGAACGAACGCGTTCGTTCTGATCATTTCTGGTTCATCGAATGTAGCGAAACGATCGAACGAGAGAGTGTAGAATGATTTTGGACGCATCTAGATAGGAGTTATGCGAATTGTCGACTAACACCCGTTACATTTAGCGAACGAATACTCGGTTAGTGCAGTTTCACACCTACGGAAGATTCATAAGTTAGCAGCACGCGACATGATAAAATATCGGGTTGCAGGTGGATGTCGCACTATTCAGCGTCATTCCGCCTTGCTCGCGAAATACATTTACACGAGGCCACCTTTGAAGAATTACTTTTGTCGAGAAATAAGGCAGAACGTGTCAAGTATTGTGCATTTTCGAGGACGCGTCAGAACATTAAAAATTTGAACGACTTTGATTGATGCAGTCAGAAAGCATTACAAATTTCAATTGTTATATTATGACAACACTGATTTTGTATATTTCTTTTTATAAAAGAAAACGGGAAGTCAAGCGCGATAATTAGTGCGCAAATCTTTAAATTATTAACTTTTAATAACTGATCGTAAATTATTTCTCTTTAATAATTGATCAAAAATTAATCATTTTTGGCAAAAACATAATAATTATTATAGAATCCAAAATACAATGATCAAATCGCGTACACGTTTTGATTTATTTTAAAGTCATTATTATCAACAGATTAAAATAAAATAGAAAAAAAATGTTTATAATAATTTTCTTTTTATCTCTTTTATGATAGTTCCAAATATAAGCATAATATTAATATTTGGAAGTAACAACTATGTAGGGATTAGATTATCGAAAGAAAACTTTGTTGTGACGAAAAACAATTTACATTGCGCAACAAATAAATTTTAATTAAACTTTAATTACTGGAATATTAATTATATTGACGTACTTAAAAGTTACAGTCTGAGTTTTAAATCGGGAAACGACAAGTTGTTTCCGGCCTTTATAGTTCTTGCGATACGTGACGGTGAAGTACGCATGGCGATGCGCAGGATAGTTAAGCTCGAAAGCTCGAGGTTGAAAAGCCTTGAGAGCTCGAAACAGTGTTTTTGATCTCGGCACGTCGTGCAGCTTCCTTGAAAAGGCGTGCGAATCCTTTATGTGATTCGTCTTTTACTACATATAGTACACAAAATGAGTTTTTAGTTAAATCTTTTATTACCATTTAAACTGAGGAGCGTCTTATTAAATATCGAATATCTTTATTGCAGAGATATTTTATGATAAAATATCTCTTTGTAATTTTTACTAATCAGATATTTAGATGCAATACAAAATCAAGTGCTATAGTTTTTGATAGATATAAAGAGAAGGAATATAGAGATAAATATCTATAATATATGTATTAATATATCATGTTATTAATGAATACTATTGAAGAGATGAAGACACAATTTCTGCATTTTCCAAAAGTAATTACGATTACATGATGTCTTTTGTGCATTTCTCTCATACTGTAATACTAATGTGAATACTGCCGTGTCACTTTCCAGTGTTTGAGCTTTAAAGCCCGTCGTATGGCAAACAGGCAGTCCGGTTTTTGATCTCGAGCTCTAGTGTGGTTTCCTCGTTCGGAAATGCACGCGGACAGGGCATTCTGTTGCATGTAATTCTCTCTGCAGCCGCTCATTTAGGAGAGCAATGGAACAACCGTAGGTACTCTTCAAGAGAGAATCGAGACGCAGCGATACTGGTGCCCGGTGGATGCAGCTTTTGTTTGTCCCTTTTTTTTAATGCGGTCGCACTGCACCGCATCGAGGCGACGCGACGCGACGCGAGATGCGACGACGCGTATGAATTCCGAGAGGCGTTGAATTTTTATGAGATTGCACACTGTGAATTAGCCTACCTTTCGCCTACCTTACACACATATGTATATACGTACATGCCGCTGTTATCGCTTTTTGCAATACGCTGATGTGGAATCGAAACGAAATATTGATAAGATCATTCGTGATCAGCTTCATCGGAAACAGATAATTTATTCCGCAGTTAACGATCTTTATACTATTATTTCGCAAGGAAGAAGCATTTCCTGAAGCACCTCTTGTTTCGATGTTATCAATGTTATCAATATTTTTTTATTCTTGAAAGACGATTACTTTATACAGCAATTCCTCAGTTATACATTGCACATACAAAGCGAGGGATATTTTCCGGCTTGCGGAAAATACCGTTAACGCGATAAAACCATAAGATCCCATGGATTCACGCCCCCGGTCGCCAGTATCTTTTCATTTCAGTCCTCCGAACGGGCTACATTTCACTTCGCACTCGGCGTGAATGGGAAGTACTGCAATTCCCTAGTTAGATGTCAGCGATGCCTAGAATAAGTATAAAAGAAAGATAGATAAAAAACATAAGCATACGCATTAAGTGCAGACTCTGATACTTTTGCACTGACGTGAATGACAGCGTATCGTAACTTTCCTTCTTGAGATGTGGTTGAGAAATGGCACTAGATTTCGAGACTGTGTAGCTGTGTGCGCTATGCACACCGTACACCGTGTACTTTCGCGTAGTTAAAGACAACAATTAGGTTACTGAAGCGCAATTTAATTATCTCGCGGCTTTTGTGAATTACTTCGCACTACTTAGCGTAGTCAAAATTATTACCTTTAAACTAACGAACGTATATTGTTGTGTAGATGATATGAGACTAGAGTAAACAGGTATAGCACCGTAAAAATAATGAGATGTCATATGACTGCAATTTCTATGGCGTGTCTTAATTTACAGTTTGGAATTTTGTTCTTTGCATAAAAGAGTATGCATCTTTTTTTTTAGTTAGTTAGATCATAAATAGCTTACAACAGAGCTTCTTTATTAAATAAAAATAGTTTTGTGGCTTCAAAAATAAGTCAAATATAATTAAAATGTCTACATGAATGTCTGTGGTTAATGCGTAAAGAATATATTTATAAGATCTGAACAATTGGAATGCACTTATTAATAAAGTTAATTGTAAATTGTACGCAGTTAACTAACATTGTTAGCGAATTATATTTTATTATTTCTTATTGCCTTATAAATATATTATTCACGTACTAGCCATGGAAATCCATATAAGCATTTTATTTATATCTCTTTCTTTTTACAAATCAAAATTTAACAGCACAGATGAATCATCACTGAAATTGGAATGGAAAAACCTAATAAATTAAGCGTCAAGTACTGATTAAATAAAAAGAGAAAGGAATATATTTTAGTCTTTATAAAATTTTCGAGATTTTTTTTCTCTCCAATCTCTAGACACGGCGATACACCTGTGTAGAGATATCCAAAAGCGCAGGTGGCGTAATCAAAATTATGTAGAAAAATGTAAAGCACGGAGAGAGAAGTACACGGTAAATTTGCCCGTCGTGCGTCGAGCTACCTTCCTCCTCATTCCTCATCGGGCAAGCTCGCATCTCTACGGTCTCTCATCGCATGACTCTCATTCTCTCCGTCTGACGCCCGGCACTACGAGAGAGGGTGAGCAGTTGCATGTCGCGTAGCCAGTATGCAACGGCACATGGAGTAGACGTACGGCTTGACGTATTGCCGGGTAGTGTATTGTAACTGTGCCGTTACACCGAGACCAGGGTCCACCCATAATAATCATGTCATAACGCAATCCGCTCTCATGCGCATATAATTGTTATAACGATCTTTATCAGCCTTTGACCCTGCTAGTTGAGTATTTCAGAGATTATGCACCGAGAAATATATATATATATATATATATATATAATCTCTGAAATATTCAATTATATACTCACACACACACACACACACACACACACACACACACACACACACACACATACACACACATACACACACACACACACACACACATACACACACACACACATATATATATATATATATATCATTAACCGTTTTACACATTAATTGTATGATTCTTTTCTTGTATATGCATATGTATAAATATTTCGGGAACGAGAATAAATCATACCCACAGCTTGGAAAATTTATTTTAATCTTAGTCTTAAATTTGTTTTATTGTTAGATATGAAATTATATCAGCATGTTAGGTAATACTCAGTTAATATTAGAACTGATAAAGGAACTGACAATTTGATCTCATTTCTTATCTTTGTGTTTGATTAATGAAGAGTTATCTTGATATTTTTGTATCATTAGAATTATTTGTATAATATTCACATATTTTTAATATTCTGCCTGTATACACATACAATACAACAAAGAAAAAAATTGAAATCATTAGAGCATCTAAAATGACGCTATCGATGATTCTAGTGTTAATTTGTAAATTTATTTCATTTATGTTCTGATACATTTATTATTCAGCAGATAATCAATAAGTATTTCAAACAATAAATGTTTCATTTTTAATAATACATATACATATACAGTTGCAATCGCAGTTCAATCCAGCATTTAAAGTCACGCAAGAGTGATAATATTATTCTTGTTCTGTCGGGAAACGACTGCGGATAATGTTGTGCATTCGATGCGCGCGATTTTTGCCGGACAAGTCAAACGTTTTATATCGTTTTACGTTTTCATGGACAAATTATAACGTGTTGTAATTGCGTATAAAGTGGATGCGCGACGTGACATATCGCCGGGGAGTGTATTGCGCGGCATGTTATACTGTATTGCTGGCAGGGCGGGCTACAATAATCATGTCATAACGCAATCCGCGCGTGCTTTCCGCGGGTACCCGAGGCTTGTAATTATCGCGCCACACGAGGACTCGTTATAGCCTTTAACGCGGCATACATCGACTCCCGATGCACACACGTTAAAGTGGCTTGTACAATTGCGTATACGAGCTCGCGTCCTCCATGGACGCGATGTCAACGACAGAAGCGCTTTCAAAGTACGGCGCGCCAGGTTACATTGAAGTTTAATTATACGTCTCACATTATAATCCGATATTACGTGATAAGAGCCATTATGACTTAAGCCCCGACCACGCTTTCCACGCGTCGAGGTTTAATGATTTATTAGCTTTCGATAACGCAACGCGATGTATCTACAAATTGCTTTGCACAATAGCTATAAATGCATTTCGCTTCTCGATCGTCTGTTTCTTATCTACTGAATGTCGAATTCATCGGTTAAAGCTCCGTACGGATACCTTCATTCTATCAAAACGTTTTTCTTTCATTTCTTTTCTTTCTTTTTTCTTTGTCATTTCTGTCTGTCTCAACGTCATAAATCACGGAATGCTCTTGGCTAATCGCCGTAGCTCCTTCAACAGGGCTTCCATCATCCATTTTCTTTGGCTTAAGACGGACGCAACGCTGCCCGCGCCACGTTTATCCGATAATTGTAATGTCAAGCGTCTCTCGATTCATTCGTCCTCGTCGAGAGTGAAGCGGCTACGATGTCCCTCCGGCGCGCCCGATACGTGCCTCGACTACTCGAACAGTCATTGTCCACTCGGGCAAACTACATTTCTTACGCGTTGTCGCAACGAGACTGCGAATCCTCCACCGGAGACGCGTTTACAACGTCAAAGTCCGTGGAATTCGATGAAGATCCTACACAGGGATTTTTCTGTGCATCTCTTGCTGAAGATATACTACTCTCTTTCGTCGATGTCTCAATAATGTTCCGAAAAATAATTTGGTAATTAATTAATGAGATAATTACGACATGGGAATAAATGTTATTAAAATATATTTTTTAATATACAACAGCATTTTCAATCTCAATTTCATGATAAAAGTCATTTACATATTAGAAATCATAAATGCTGTTATTTAATTATTTTTACGTATAAATAATTACGAATAAATAATTAATATACCATAATATATGTATTTAAAAAAGCACTCATAAAATTAAAGAGAAACATTTGCATGGTACAAAATTATGATGTGAAGTTAAAAATATTTTTTACACATCAATTACGTTATTGAATTCAAGCAATTAATTTTAAGCAACGATATATATTTCTATAACGTTAGTAGTCTACAATTGGCGAATACAAAATGTAGATTACTACTTTAATTAATTAATGTATCTACATCTTATATTCGTTAGTTATAAACTATTAACGTTACAGAAATATATATTGTTGCTCACAAATTAATTGGTTGAAATTAATAATTTGGTTAAAGGTGTAAAGAATATTTTAATTGTAAAAATCATTAAATAAAAACATGTACAAATCACTAAATAAGAAAATTGTTAAACATAAAACATTATTTTAACTTTATTACTTTTGTATTAATATTTGATGTAATCTCCTGATAGCTCTTTTTTAGAGTAACATTAACTGTTAATAAAAATTTTTAAAATTTGTTTAAAAGTTTATAAAAGTTTTTAGACTATTTCCAACCACGCTTGTGCTTAATAGTTAAGTAGACTTCGACAATCGTCTTTTTATCTTCATATTTAAAACTTAATGTACCTACAATTTCACGATCGATGTAAACGTTGACTCGCGGAAAAATAAATGAATTAGTTACGAATTTACTTTTCGGAATGATGAAATCGACTGATATCGCTTCGTGAAACAATCATGATGATCCAACATTAGAAATCGTGTAATTCTACAATTTTGATGTCAATATCTTTATGATTCATTCGTCTATGTCTGACCCAAGATAACGAACGCTCCTGCGAGACAAGCTACGTGCTTGGGCTGCAAAAGTTACCCCTCAATTTCGTCATTTCACGACTTTTAACACTGCCGTCGATTTTGCACGTCACACATTACCGTCGACGGTAATTTTCTCCATGACGATCAAAGACATTTCTGGCCATTTGCCTGTCACCAAACCTCAAGGAGCTTGAAGTCTATTTTATCAACCATTTTCATCTTATCAAGGAACACTTTGTTTTATGAAAATAATTAAAAACTTCAATTTAATTATCGAACGTTTGTAAATATTTGAGAAATTTCAATATAATTTAAAATAAGAAATTTTTTTTCCTTGTCATTTTAAGAATAAACATTTTGATAAATCCGTAAATGTGATATACTTGCGACATACTTATTCAATTATCCCTAAAATGATCTTTTACCATTAACTGCCCAGCATCTACAATTCAGTCGATATAAGTTTGCAGTCCGAACACGTAATTCTCTTTTTGCGCTCATATCCTTCACCTTCGCGATTTGGCCCTGAGCGGATGAATCAGCGAATATGTCGTCGTCCGGAAAAGTGCTTCGCGGCCGAGAGCCCGAGGGTATGCTCGTCTTTTTGTCATGGAGTCCGCTAGACGGCTACCGTAAAATTATCATATACCACGGTAGGACGCGGACGAGAGATGTGGGAGATGCATGTATGTGTGTGTGTATGTGTGTGTGTGTGTGAATAAAGCTATACCACCTCTCTTCAACACGATGGCGGCTCCTTCTTCCATTCGCCCTAAGTCCCAGCTGACTGACAGAATAATCTGCGGCGGCAAACGAGGGAAATAATTCAGCGCCGTGCGGATAAGCAGCCGCGTGGAAAGAATACTTGCGACGCTGTGGCCGTACACGTACCGACAGGGAGTACGACCACGAGAAAATTTGCGGGTAAGAGCGAATTTATATTCTAGGCCCGTTACGCGACCCTTGATTAGCGTTTCGACGGAATTTTTGAAAGAAAGGCGAGCTACGATCGAGAGACTATCACAAGTAGGCGTGACTGCGTTATCTTAATTCAATTCGATGCACTGAATGACGTGCGATTTTTACGAAAAGTACGAGTATATTGCCGCTTGAAGATTGTTATTCCCTTTGTTCTGGCTGCATTATGATATTTATAATAGTACAGGAAAGGAACAGTTTTGCTGAAATAAATGTAGATCTGTAAATAATTTTGTTGGAATCAAAATAATTATGTAGGAGCTTGAGAAGGTTGATAATGATGCTGTTAAAAACTTGAGCAATTAATTCGAGTGTCTCACATAATTATTTTAATGGTCCAAACAAAATTATGTTTAGATCTGTATTTACCTAAATCATGTTACGTACTAAACCATATAAAGTCTTATTTTAGTAAAGTCATTTGTATAGGAAAATAAAATACTGTAAGGCCATTAGTATTATATCAAATATAATTACTTTTTTTTATCAATCGCTCTTGTCTCTTGATTAATCTCTATATTAAATATTATTGTATGAATTATAAGCCATATAATAATTGAGGGGATGATCGGAATAAAGGCCTAATTACAAAATCTTGATTTTAATAAAAATAAAAATTAACTTGCTACTTTTTATTATATACTTTTTATTAAAATATAGTATCAACTGAATTTATATGACTATCTTTAAGAAGTTACATGTTACAATACTTCTTTATTACGATCAATATTGTATAAAAAACTAATCTCAGGAAAAAGGACCTAAGTAGAATTATACCTTTATTCCGTCCATCCCCGCAATTATTATATGTTCAATTACATTATATAGCGGATTTGACGCTTTTCGAGGCCGAAATGTCCTAGCATGCCAGACTTGACTGAGAATATGCGTAAATTACCTCGTTACCGTTTGGGGAATGGTTAAGATAGTCTAATTGCTCTATTTCGAGCAACGGCCACATCACCAATTTGAGCTGAGCCACGTTGTGTACCGTGGTCGGGAATACTAAAATTTACGTACGTTTACTTGATGTATGCGCGCGGCGAGTTACCGCGGCACTTTTCCGCGTTAACGTCAATTAAAGCATTTTCGGTGCCATTACGCCATTACGTTAACGTAATTCGTTGGCTTCTTTGTTCCAGAGTGAGATATGCGCCAACTAATTACGCTTTATCACCCCTGTCGTTCCCATATATTCGACTTTCAAAACGGAGCCATTATCTTATCGCGTATATTGCATCAAGGAACAATTCGTAAAACCCCGGCAATAGCGAACGGCAGTTCTCATGAACGTGGTTTCGCGAACCCCAGATCCCTTTTCAGTGCGCCACCACCCCCGCAAGTGCCCGCTTGTAAAGGTGCCACAAATCGCACAAAAGAACCGCGAGCGATCATTTAGCGCGGTTTCCGCGCCCGGCGTCCGTTATCATCGGTAATTTTTCATCCGAGGTTTCTCCCCCACCACTATCTCTCTCTTTCACTCTCTTTCTCTCTCTTTCTCTCTCTCTCTCTGTCTCTCTTTCTCTCCGTATGAATTTGACTGTGTCATTACGATCCCAACCCCCGTATTCTACAACGGCATCGGCGCCATCTTTATCCCCTCTTAACTGTCTTCATTCCCAAGCAGCTTCTTCCTGCTCCTTTCTCCCCGCGAATCTCTAATCCGAGCAAGATGTTGCTCTTCCACCCTTCGCCGCCACGCTTACCACCTCCGCTTGAAACGAAGGAAGTCTAACGGCTCTTGGGAAGATTGGCGAGAGTAAAACGAAGAGGGAAGTAATTACTAATCTTTGAAATAATCATTTGCGCTCCCGGCCATGATGCGATCGTGCAGGGCCGTTCTAAAACTCTATTTAGGCGAAATGGCATTTAAACGATATCGTACAAGAACTGCCAAACTATTTGCAAGTATCATGCAAGTGTCATCAAACAGATATTAAAAATATAAAAACATTTATATTACATTATTTTATTTAATAATTAACATTTTATACTTATCACAGTTATTATTAATCTATTAGATTTTATAAATCTCATTTGGCGATAAAATCTGTTAAATATCTAATGTTAATCCATATATTCTAAGAGCTTTAATTTTATTGCAGCGAATAGCTCAAAATAACAATATTGAATATTCTCCCTTTCAGAGAAATTATTATTAAGTTTATTAATATTGAATTTATAGTCTGTTATTTTATCACATTATTGCTATATTTATCTATTATCATATTTGTAATTCACTAGCTCTGGAATCGATTGTGAGATATTATTTAAAACAATTCTTTCATAATACGTAAAAAGTATTCTATTTATAATATTTATTTGTAATGTGATGTGCAAGGAAATGAATGACGACGAATGTTGTGACTCCAGATTAGTTTTACAAATTGAGATTTTACGAGTACAGCACTTTTGTAATCCGATCAAACGCCCCTGTATGTCGCAAAAACGTAAATCTTCAATATTGTGCAGACATCGCGCGATTTTCCATCTGATTCTCGTTTATTTCACGCAGGTATTCAAAGATGAATTTGCTTTGCGTGGATTGACGATAGACAAATCGAAGGGACGAATGTCGGGCGATCGTCGGTAGTAGTCGGTGGTAGCATTAGGGAAAGGATTTCGTATTCGACTGTCGTCTACCTGAAGCGGCATTTGCGCACTGAAGCGCCAGGATATATATACGTACGTTCGCTCCTCTATCTCTTTCATCTCATCTCTTATCTCGGCTTCTGCTGTTAAACAGCTTACCTTTGCTTAACCCTCTATCGCATCGTACTGCCTTTAGGCAACGAACCACATATAAATAGGATAAACTATTTCAGTAATAAGATCTACTTACGTTTTATATATCACTCTATGATGATGGATAAGATGTAAGCGTGAAATTATTAACAATAAAAATTAATAAAATTAATATAGCATTGTTTATTGTGAATTGAAAAAACATATAGATTCTGTTTTATTTATTATACAATTATGTGAACGAGAAACGTCTACTCAACAATACGATACTTTATTAAGAACATAATTATCATGCCATTGAAGAACGTTTGTATATTTCCTTTTTAGTTTCGAAACGTTTCTTTATTAAATTACATTAATTTTTATTATTAACAATATTACGCTCGTTTTTTTAAATTGTCTTTCACAAACTGCTTGCTTTACGACATTACATCGAAAACACAAAAAAAGAGAGAAAGAGAGAGAGAGAGAGAGAGAGAGAGAGAGAGAGAGAGAGAGAGAGAGAGAGAGAGGATGTCTTCACGAGAAGGGCGTGTCGGTCTTTCCTATCTTTTTTTTCCTCTCTTTTGCCTGTTTTCTTTTTCAAGCCAGTGAATTAATGCACGTGCCATAAAGTACACTCCTGCAGGAGAAGCCAGCCGTTCGACTTTACGTTCTCTCGATGGAGCTACAAAACTGAACGCCGATACGTACATAGAATGGAAAAGTTAAAAGTAGGTACTTGCAAGAGTGCCGGGGATCTGGCGATGCCTATCGGCCATACTTTATCTTTTGCAAATAAAAGATGCATGTAAAGATACTTGCACGTAAAAATATTAATACGTATCGTTATTTAATTCGCAACAGTTAGGAACAGATGTCCTAATTTAATTTTTGTTGAGGCTGTGTTACGAAAAAAATATATTCATTTTTGCATAACGTTTTAATTTAAAATAGGCGAAATAATAAAAAAAAGAGATTGAACGATCAATTGACAAAAATTTTCAGAGAGAAAAAGCAAGATGTTTCAAAATATCAACTCATTGTTCAAATCAATCAAAATTTACAAAATTTGCATTAAATTATTATTTTATTATGGTATAATCGACAAGTTCATTTCATCAAATTGAGCGAAAGTTGCTTGCTCGGCGCTGTATGAGCGTTTGAGCAATTAATTACAATTAATCATTGTTAATAGACCTTAATGCGTGGTATTGGTTTTAATGTCTGCCGTACACCTTGCGATCAATTAAATTTATGCTTAGATGGAAGCTCCGCTGCGCGGAGCATATGCTATGTACACGTCACATTTTAAATCGATATATGCTAATAACGCGTTTCATGATACGCATTTCGGCTTGTTTCGACGACGCGCGGAACGTATACCGACTAATCAACTCGACATGATACGAAAATTATGTCATGTATATCATATTTAGCACAAGCATTACATTTGATACGGTTATGAGTTATTCTATACGTGCGACTGATACGCTGAATATGATCAGACTATAAAGTTGTGTGACTGTTGGCGTCGCCAGTACCGAAATAATTTTAGCTTCGGTGATGTTATATAAATCTGCATGCCGTTCTAAGTTTCGTTGTCACAATGAAACATATTGCAATTTTGTGCTATTATGATTATTATTATATGTTTATAAATAAAATTTAACCACGATGACTTTCAAAATTTTTGAAAATATGATGCAGAAAGTAATACTTTTTAGTAGAAAGGCATATGAGTTTTAATTATCACAAAATTATCACGAAACGCATGTAAGTTAATTAATGAGTTTTTAATTTTAATTATCACAATGACTTTTTGAATAAAAAAGTCATCGTGATAATTAAAACTCATATGCCTTTCTACTAAATAATTTTTTATCATCAGTTTCATTGTGAATATAGAAAAAAAAAATTTTACTAAAGTATCTAAAAATTTAACTAAATACAGATCTAAAAATAATTTTGTTGGACTATTATGTTAGGTTTAAAATTTTTACTTTTTCTTTTTAAAGTCAAGAAAAAGGGAGAGACTTTTAAGCCTTGTTTAAAGTTAAAGTAATATAGATACAATTGAGTCTAAGGCAATTCTATAGAATATATGATGAGCAAAATATGATGAGCTGTAAAAAGTTTTGACATTCTAACAACCAATTTAAGTGTCCAACATAATTATTTTGATGGTCCAACAAAATTTATTTTTAGATTGGTATCTATTATAGCTTTTTAAATACTTCAGCGTTCTTTTCTTATACAGAATTTTGAAATTTTTTCAAAAAAATGGAAAGCTGAAGCGTTGTGGACAATATTATCCAAGATCCGAAATTATATTACAAAAATATCTGGGCTTACGTTAAGATATTTTTAACAAATATCAAATAGCGAAAAAAATACCTCGAATGAGTGTCGCAATAAAATTCTATCGCAAGGGTTGGATAAAATGCAAACTAACGGGTCGTTCCACCTGGGTGTAGAATTTCATGGATTCGGTTGTGCTATACGACGGCGAAAGCATTGACAATTTATCGGCGCGAATCAACCGACTGAATGCGGCGTGCGAGATGCGACACGGAGGAATGCAGTATCGCAATTTCCGGAATGTATTACATGGTTCCATTTCTGCAGATAATCGTACCAATTCGCTCATTCCGTCATTTTAAGCGAGCCACTACGCCGTCGTTTCTCCACGACGAATTATCTGCATATCAACCTTTCCGTGCGGTTTTTTAACTAGAAACGTAACAGTTAAAATTAAAATTCGTTAACAGAATCCATCGATAAAATGCTTACGTTTCAAGCCTAAACTGTCTTTATATGTGATTTTTTTTTATGCAAAAAGGTGAAGACGACATTTGGTGTAGACAGTGAATGTTTTAAACAAAAAAGACAAGTTTAACTTTAATCTTTCCAGATCGTAAAACATATTTAAAGATTAAAGATTCATTAAAAATAATATTTAAAAAGATTAAAGATTTATTTACAATAATATTATTTGTCACAAATGTGAGGGTCAATATTTTCTGTTCAAGCAAACTGCGCCTCAATAAATAATCGTTGGACAGTTCGCTAGAAATTGCAAATCGAAACACAGGACGTCCTAGGACGATACTGGAGTACGTAATATTGTAAAATTAAATTAAAATAATTTAATATTACCAATGCTAATAAGCATTTTTAAACTACTGTAAATAATATTGCAAAAATATCACCTCAGCCAAAATTCGAAATTGGAATATTATTTATGTATATAACGGTGGTATTAATTTTGTATTCGCTCGAGAATCGGACGATTCTAATCGTAAATTTCATTGTCAGACCATCAATGTACAATAAAAAATTAACGTCATTGCGAATAATCCCCGTTTAAAACGTAATATAGGTAGCACGAAATTATAACTTTGTTACGCAAAACGGCTGAAGAGTCTAATGGATACAGCGTATGTTTGACGTTAATCCGATCGATTGGTACGATAACAGGCGTGCATGATGGAAGACAAGGATTTATCTGGTGCACGAGTCGGGAAGGATCAGGGATCCTGTTTAATTCGCGTAGGGTGTTTTAAGGCCCGAATCCCATTGGCGGACACAATGGCCGCTGTCGACAGATGTCTATCTCTCAATTTCCTGAATGAAAGTTTGCACGCATATGTAAACCAACGCGACAGTACAGTACAGCCATGCAGTGCGAGTTCTCGTGGAATTGGCGGTGCTTCAGCGAAATGCATGCGCTTCATCAGTGACATTTCACGCGATATGACTGGCATAAATCAAATTCTTTTCCTTATTCGAGATAATTAGGGGTTCTAAATGAGTTTTTCATTGGTTGACTCGCTGCTTAAGTTCGATTTTTTCCACCTTTTTTTTTTGTCATTTACCAACTACTTAATCAGCTCTCAATCTGTTCTTGAAGAAAAAATTGCTCGCTATGTACTTCCAATGTATTTCCGGTGCATTTCCAAGTATTGACATTTTCGACAAGTGCCGCCTGCCTGTGTCATTATTAAAGTTACGAGATTAATAAATAATGTATTTTTTCTTTAGGATATGAGCGTGTGTTATTGTATTTCGCAATGTTAGAGTTTATTAACTTTGCATTTTGATTCTTAGTCGTTTCGTACGGTCGTGGTCAAGACTTCTTAGTAAGACGAACTTCGTGATTTCACCTTGGCCGTTTAATTATCGGTTAACTCGTAGTTTCCTTACCCCAAACACGCGGTTAACATTTCCTTAGTTAATTGAGGCACCCTATCGACAAAGTGCGAGGAGAGTAAATCAGTGAAGGTGAATTAAAACTGCCCATGTGGCTACCCATGTGACTGCCAAGTTTGTCATTGCGTTGTCGACGCGAAAAACTTTGAGGTTCCGTACTCGGTTTTACTTATTGTTAGTATGAGCGCAATTTGCTAGAAAGCTAACGGAGATTGCCATAAACAAGCCATAAAGTGTTCACGTTTTATGCATCCATTTTACTTCACTTATCGTCCGCACTCGAACGCTCTCTTTCTCTCTTTCTCACATTCTGTCTCTCTGTCTAACGCGGCCAGATCCCCATTTTAAATGCGGACAGAACGCGGCGGGGATTTTTATCGCGAGCCGGGCGAGCTGACTTTACGTTAATCATACTAAAAATAACAGAGACGCCAGAGTGGTTTTCGCCTTGCGTATCCTTGCCGCGCGCATTAGTATGCGGCATGGGCAGAGATACCGAGCCTCGAAAAATGGGACATTAATCTGTTACATTACCTATGACAGTGAGAAACAGTGCCTTAAGTAGCTCCAAGCTGCGGGCAAACGGTGCTATTTATTACATAGAAGCGTTCCTTGTTGAAAAATATATAGTAATTCAGTGACACGCGCGCGAAAGGAAGAAGTTGTCCTATTGTTGCTTTCTTTTATGATTATTGATATGATTTGGGGTTACTCTGATTAAGACATGACTTCATGTTCTCTGCCATGTAAGGAAATGACAGTTAACACTTAGAATTTATGGTATTAAGATTTATTTCATTAGGATTAGTACATATTATTGTGTGTAGAATACTCGTATGATTTAATAATAATGGACAAATATAGTTAGAAAAGTAGGAAATAAGTTTATTCATATATCGCAAAATTAATTTTTACATTGATCGAATTTTTATCATGAACTTAAAACATTAGAATTGAAATTTCTTTAAATAATTAATTATTTTCTATATGGAGAATGCTGGATTGCTTTCCCTAAATTATAATAAATGCAACTGATTATAAGTTGCATTTATTTGAAGGCATCATGAAAATTCATATAACATAAATCCTACGATTTTTAAAATTTTTAATATCTACATATTGCAACAAGAGAAGAAACATCTATTAGGTGTTGGAATTAATTCGTAGCGTTTTTAATGAAAAAATGTTATTTATTTCACATGAGCATTAAAAAATACATTAATGAAAGTACTTCCCATCACTTGTAAAACGCTACGAATTAATTCCAACACCTAATATAATTTATTCTTTTTTTTTTTCATTTCATTTCTTTAACCTAAATTCGCTTCTCTTGATTTTTATTTTGATTCTCGTTTTTTTTTATTGTTTTAAAAATAGAATTCTCGATTGCTAACAATTTTTTATAACAGAATCTGTATTGCTATTTTGTACTTTCCGCACTTCTTCTATTTCCGAAATAAAATTGATATCTATATTAATTAATACATTAATATTCTGATTGAATGTCTGTCTAAAATAATTACCGTCTCTTCCATGTTTTAACAATCTTTTGAATCTCTCATCACTTGCTTTTCTCTCCGCAATTTTTATCATTTGTTCTTGTTTTTTTTTTATACATGTTACATTACCGCTTATGAGAAATTCATATATACAGCATATACTTCTTTACTTTTACTCGCATTCATTTA
This sequence comes from Acromyrmex echinatior, assembly GCF_024713525.1. Classification (NCBI taxonomy): domain Eukaryota; kingdom Metazoa; phylum Arthropoda; class Insecta; order Hymenoptera; family Formicidae; genus Acromyrmex; species Acromyrmex echinatior. The sequence goes on from NW_028259060.1 coordinate 81,192, forward strand.
TCTAGCTTATCTCGTCACACGCGCGAGTTAGAATACCATAAAAATTCATAATCTAACGGACGTGGTACCGATAAGTATTTACATAAATATTTATATTTCAAAGTAGAGATACAGAGATACACAAATAGATGTTATCAATTATTGAGAAACATATGATATTTTACTAACTAATGGCGCGCATTATTTCTTTCCATTATTTCTTTCAGTATGACAAATTTTACTCTCCATATTAGATATTTCATTTCACTAATTTTTAAAAATTCTATGGAGTTACTCTCACTTATTATATTTTTAAATGTTTATATATTATTTTAAATAATTAACATAATAATAATTATGTTAATTATAACAATATATAAACATTTAAAAATATAACAAGTGAGAGTAACTCTACAGAATTTTCAAAATTAATTATTTATCTTTCATTTTTGTATCTTTTTTCTTTTACTATATTATAATTTTTTTTCTACACTATACATTATTGATGACAAATTTTCTCTCTTTAATTGAAATTACTTTCTATGACAATTTGTTATTATTTCACCGCGGGTATGTCATAGAAATGCAAGCGAGCGTCTTTCCGTTTGCTAAGCAAAACTGTTTAACGCGCAAAATGTCCTTTGATCCCCGATCGTTTCGAGACCACACGCTCGCTAAATTTAAACGAAATTGGATGGAAAGAGGTTACAGAGATCGGTTTTAATGTAAATATTTTTGGTAGCTTTTAAGAAAAAAGTCATTCAGCATTTTCTTGTTTAACAACAGTTTTATTATTAAGTTTACTATATCGATTTAGGAAATAATAATGTTTAAAGGACTGTTTGTTTTAAAAAAAAAGATTTCGAAAGAATTGACATAAAAAAGATACACGAGCAAGAAAAATAAATAAGAGGACTTTTTAAAATAATATGTACCTATTTATTTTATTTAAAGTAATAATAATATATGGTAAGAAAATCTCTTTTCCTCGCTCTATTTCATGTAGCTCTCTGTTTCCTTAATGTAATATTTTATATGTTAAAATATTTGCACAAACGCGAATCTTTGTATATAGAAATTTTGTCAATACAATCGTTTATGCTTGGCTTGTAAATGATTGATACGAACGGATGGAGTATATGCAGGATAGTAACTGGTAGCGTAATGCTGCTGCCAGTTGTCGTTACGGAGATAGTTTGTACCAGTCAAGTTTCATGATACTGTTAAGTAAGTTTGCGAAAGCCTTGGTTTCCGCGATGAAAATCGCAGCAGCGCACCTGCATATGCTTAAAACAGATATGCATATAGTGATGTTTCAGCAATTCACGTAATCATGTTAGCAATCTTGAAACACAACGTTTCTCTAAAAGTTTTACACTCGATACACACACAGAAATTAGTGTTGCTTTTACAAAACTGTTGACTTTTAATCAGAAATAAAAAGGAACTGTTTAAAATGAATATTATAAAAAGAAATAAATGCGTATATCTAAATTTTTAATTTTTTTTTTAGAATAATTTCCTTTTAAGAAAATAGTTTTTAGAAACGTAACTTAAAAACGTAACTAATCAGCTTTAGAGATTATGTTAAATAAAGACAAAACGTAACGTTGTTAACTCTATTAATGAAATTAATGGAACTCAGGCAGACATAGATTATACAAAATATAACTTTGAAAGATACGTTGTATAAAGCGACACTTTTCATTTGTATAATTAACACTACTGTGTCGATGTTAAGTGGAGCAGTAAGCCAGTGAGCTGATTCTGAGCTATGCGAACCCTTCCTGCGGCTTCTCCTCGTTAAAGGTGAAGACACTCTGAACTAAATCGGAGAACCATTCCTCCACCCATCTTGTCCCACCTCTCAACTACCTTTCACTCTCTACCCCATCTTCGCCGCCGCGTTTTCGGTCCTCATTCAGGCAACCGTTTGACATCTGAGAGACCTGGGACACCGGTGCCGAATACCAGTCGAATTACTGTAAATCGAACTGCCAGCTACCTTCCAGCAAACGTCCCGAGAGACGGTTGAGTCCCGATCTTAAGTCTGTGTATTAGCGCTTACTGAATTCCCGCTCTCTAAAACGAGAATTGCAGCTCATTGCACGTCGGGGTACATAGTCCAAATTCTCGAATTTAAATACAAACAATTATTGTGCTCGACTTTCGATTTTACAATAAATTAAAAATAATCTTTATGTAATTAAACTGTTATTAATCAAAGCGGTTTTCTTATATTCTGACTTTTCTTTAAGATATGAAATATCGTATAGAATTAAATATCGCTATACTTGATAATAACAGTCAAGCTTGCTAGTGTAACCTTCCGATCGGTTTCTTAGGCGACAACATTGTAACAATGGACGATGGAATGATTTGAAATCACACCTGAATAATTCGTACAATCTAGAAGGAAGGAAGGCCATCAGCTGGATTAAAGGCAGGACCAATAAAGTAGAAAACGCTACAAAACCGCCAGTATGAAAACCGACGGTACAGGGCAGCGCGCTTGCCGTGATAAATCGATTTCGTGTGAAACGAACCGTGAAAAATGGCGGGCAGTCGCACGTGGAAAATGTGTTTCGGCTGATAGCGCTTTCGACGCACTCTCTCTCTCCCTCTCTCTCTCTCTCTCTCTCTCTCTCTCTCTCTCTCTCTCTCTCTCTCTCTCTCTCCCTCTCTCTCTCTCTCTCTCTCTCTCTCTCTCTCTCTCTCTCTCTCTCTCTCTCTCTCTCTCTCTCTCTCTTCTTCTCTCTGTCTATCTCTCTTCCTTGCAGGCCTCGTTGGCGCCGGTTAATGCAGTTGACCCTATGCAACCGTAAATCTAATCCCGCTGACTGCCGGACGCCAGTTAGGCTCGCTGAACGATCTCTTAAGGGTCACCGAAAGGAGCTAATGTAGCGTTAAATAATTTATAAAAAAGTAGGTCGAAGAATCTTGCTCAGGTAGATCAAGTTTTGATAAAAGTTGCCTGCACTTTCGGATGCAACTCTCTTTTCTTTTTAAAGCTAATTTTTTACCTTCCTTCTTTCAGTCAGCGCTCTAATGATGAAATTTATACGAATTCCAAATAACTTGAAAAAGATAAATTATTTATGATGTTGATTTACATGGATTAATAATTCAGTTAACATTTTATTAGGCATCAAGTGGGAGTTTCTAAAATTAAATTTTTCATTAAGCATAAAAAATAGTCAGAAATGAAGATGTGATCATTAACATCTTTTTTTTCACAAAATTTAACGAAATTAAAGATATTTTATATAATATAATGACAAATGAATACGGGAATCTACATAATAAGTTAACAGCAAGGGATGATAAAAATTAGAATTTGGATTGTAACTATGCGATACATATTTTTTAGAGTTCGAAATTTAAATCACTTCAAGGGATAAATCATTTAAAGGGTGTTTAGTATAGAAATGATAAAAATATTTTCAAATTAAGACAAATGATTATGTCGAAAAAACGATTGGAAGCGATTATAGCTTGAGGAAACTGCTGTTGTTTCATAGGAACGAGGTCAAGAGAGCCTCAAGATTGACGATGCGGAAGCATTAAGGAAGGGCAAGGTCAACGATAATGTTCTTATCGCGCTTGTGAAACAGCTGCTTGCTTATCGTGCCTCACAGGTTCCCTCTCGTTAGACGATATGCGCATTACGTTCTGAAGATAATCTGATCGAGCAAATAATCCTACGATCCAACACAATTTCAGGAATGTCTCGAACGTGTCTCTGAAGAGAACATTTCGCATAGTATTATTTTTAATTTCATCTTGGCTAGATTGCATTTTCTTAAGTCTTGCACGTGGAAAGTATATATCAATGGACTTTAAAATTACTGAAAACATTGATGTAAAAGAAGAAGTAAGTGAACGAGAAAATAAACGAATTAAGTGATAATCAACACTCGATAATCAACAGTTTTCAGTCGTTTTATCATTTTAATTATTTTTAATCATTTTAAAATTCAAATTATATTATTTGATGATATTTTACAATTGTACACTAAAAAAATTTCTGATTGAAAAAGGACGAATTAGAAATTTGTGGTTAAATTTATTGGAATTTTAGTTATGGAAAATTCTGGTTGATACAATATTTCTGGTAAAATCTATTAAAATTCTTATATTTTTGCCAGAATAATTATATCAATTAGAATTCTAATTATCTCAAATAGAATTCCAATAGATTTAACCAGAAAATTCTGATTCGTCCATTTTCCAACAAAATTACTATTTAATCCAATCAGACCATTTTTCTTAGTGTAGTAATTCTCAAAAAAATTCTTTATATATCACACTCTAGTCACAGGATACTCATATTTGATAATAATATTTTTAAGAAATATATAATAATTTTACATGAAAAGAGATAGAACAAATTTTCATTTTCATTTTCGGGAAACGTTTGTTAAAAACTGAAAAATTAGTAATATCTTTCTCCCTTTTAAGCATACATGATTTTCCTGTCATAAAGTTATAGTGAAGCTTGTTGGAAATAACGGGAAATAAAAGTAGTCTTGAAATCTTTTTCATAAAGCTTTGCAATAAACTAAATTAAATTAAATTAAATTAAATTAAATTAAATCTGTAATTATTTCTCTTTAATACAAATTTTTACAAAGTTAAAGAAAAAATTTTCATAATTGATAAGCGTACAGGTCTATTTTTCTTTTCTCCCCTCACGCGGATAATTTGACAGGAAAGCAGCGCGTAGCGGTTCGACTGGAAACATCGAGGCAAAATTTTATACGTTGCATACTGCCTGAACAAGTCAGCGCGTCCAGCCATTCTTTATTAAAGGGCATACCGATCCAGAAAGCTTCAAGGCCTCTTGCGTGATGAATGTAAGGCTGAACTCTTGTAACCTAACCCGTCTCGACCTAGCCTACCTTTACCGAAAGGACGTACCTTCAACTCTGTTTAACTTCCACCTGAATTAGCTTTCATCTACCTTGCGGGTCGTTCCACACATTGTTCTCCGCAATCTAACTCGACGTCGTTTACATTTCGCAGTGGCCCGTGCTAATGTTTAAACCCTTCACCGTTCACCGCGGATCACTTTGCTCGGTAAAACATCTATTACCTATAAAAATTTACCGCCTGAGGCACGTATTGTTATACGCCGTGAGTTGAAATGAAATTTTGTGAGAATTATGAATCTTTAATTCCTTTTTGATACATTGAGAACAATTTCTAATTGAAAACAAATAAGCTAGAAGATTCTGCAGGTCGTAATTCTTCAGGTCAGTCAGAATTCTGGATATCTTAACTAGAATTATATAATATTTTTCTTATTGTAGTAATAACGCAATAATTTTATCAATACAATTACGCGTTTACTTTTATTTTTCTTACGTATATGTTCGTTAATTAAAATTCCGATAAAGTGGAACGTTTCTATGGATTAAATTAAAGAATAAGGATATATTAAAGAATGGAAAGTTTTTTAGTAGCTTATATCTGAAGAAATAGGTTGTTGCCGTATTCTTACTAAGAAAGTACAAGTATTTTTAAATCAGTGAAAGAATACGAACGTAAAAAAAGATGCAAAAACCTTCCAAAAAACTTTATAATATATATAGATCTCCTGCTATTAATTACGTAAAATAATGTACTGTTGGTGCATACGAAGAAGTGTCTTACGTTGAAAAACACTCTGCTTCCATCGATCGAATTTGACATCGCGTGCAGAAAACAATTTGAGATAAAAAAACGAAGTAGGATGTCCAACGATCGACTCTAGTCGCAGGCCTTCGTACCAGTAAAGCTCGAGCTTGTCTGCGCAATAAGGATCCGAAGCATTACGGACAACCTAGGTCGGTCCCGTCCCATCTCACCCTCAGACGGAATGTTTTGCATTTTAAGAAGGTGTCGGATATCCTTTGCGTTATCCGAAGACAGGCCTTCCCTGTTGCCTCGCGCTTGTCGCGAAGCGAGGGTACGGAGCAAAGAAGGGAAAAAGGGAGGGAGACACGAGAGGCAGAGAAGAGCGATCCCTCCCTTGAAATCCGTAGTAATTCACGGTCCTGTATTACGTGGCAAAAAGAACACCCCTCCCTTCTCTCTCTCTCTCCCCTTCGGCGAGACGACCGATGCTAGCAGGGTCGCTTTACAGTGAACGAACGGAGAATTCGCACGAACGTGTTAGCAGAAGCGTCCGTTGTTAGCTACATTTAATGATATTTATTTTAGGTACGCGTTACCTTCGTCGACGTTAAAAATTACAGTCGCAATATTCTCGAAAATTTCTCAATCTTAATATTATGTTTTATATAAATATTTTATAGACAAATCCAACTTTTTGTGTGGAAAACTGACAGAATAGAAATAGATTTTTCTTTTTTTTTTTTCTGCTACTTCGTAATACTTGCATTATAAGAAGAGTCATGGAAACATTCTCTAATTACTTTTACTTGTAACATTAAGAATCTATTTATATTTGTAAAAATATATTTGTAATATATACTATATATATATATATATATATATATATATTATATATATTATATATTTCTCAAAATAAGAAATTTTTAAGACTTTCGATGATTCAAGACCCCAAATATTCCAAGGATATTAAAAAATTGTTCATTTCCGAATAACGTACGAAACAATTCGAGATTCTTATCACATATTCGAATAGATTTACACTTTGTGTTTGTTATTAGTTGTAGGATACCATTTATATAATAATAAATTTATAATAAACGATAAAAGAGTAATATTCTATAAGTAAAATTAATAAATGCTCAAGAGACGAAAATTTGGAAAAGTCGTTGTGAGCGAATGAAAGAATTGAAAAATAGTCATCGGAAAAAGGATTGGTTGGACTCTCGTGTGGTCATTTTCTAGAGGACTCGAAGGACAATTGCATTTAATCGAGTCGCCGTTTACCGAGGCTCTTGCTTAAAGGAGATCCCAGATGAAACGAGAGCAAACTCGATCGTTCCGGTATCTAGGAGCTGACAAACTTTGTTTTTCTTCCTTTTCCTGGAAAACCCTTTTAAAAAAGCAGTACTTTCTCTTTACTGTAAGATACATTTCTCAAGTTGTCTTTTAATGATTCTATTTTATTAAATAATTAAAATTAGTTATTAATTTACGGGGAGATTTGCGACTCGTGTAACCATTGTGCAATAAATTACAGAAAATTGCTGAATTCAAAGAAAAAGATTATAAGATGGATCTTATTTCTTTGAGAAATTGCGACCGTATAAAAGAAGTATTCTATAAATCAAGAAATAGATGTGTATAAGGAAAAATAAACAGAGATTTAAAACTCATTTATAATTAAACTACGTAATTTCGTAAGTTTAAGAGAAAAATTTATCTGTCCATCATATGAAAAGTCTTTCGTTTTATAAAATAAAGTTTCTACCATTTTTGACATGAGTACAGAGAGAAAAGAACATTTAATTCTCGGTGGAATTTGTAAAGTTAGCTTCTCCGTCCTTGATTTTGTTCGACGAATAACCGATATATTATTTAAATACTAAAATCATTTATGTGATTTCGAGCATCTTTTCATCGTATGCGTCAGCTCAGATTTTTGACATATAATTTCAAATCGACATCTTCTACTCATTGATTTCTATCCCGGGAATAACGCGCGTTTGAACAAAAATTTCAATTCAATTCCGTTATTCTCTACATTCGAGAAACGCAGTCGTTTGCTTTTGTTTATATTCTTACTATTTGTGCAATCGTCAAGCATTGATATCTGACTTGTTTTGTATGATATTTTTCTCGTGAATATTGCGATACTTTGCGAAAGAAAATGGGTTAGGTATATTCTTATAAGGTTTAAGTTAAATTGGAGCGTTCTTACCTCGAGGAAGTGTTATCATCAGGGCCGACAACAACGACAGAAGCTGTTCATCGAAATGGGATTACTTTTTTATTAAAGGACCGCATGATATGCATTTAGGATTCACGGCATATAGCAAAAATTAAGTCCATCTTTTTCCATGTTATGTTTATATAAAACTTTAAATATACTCTTCTTTCTCTCTCAACCCATATGAAAATGCATAGTTGTTCTTACACCCACTTTTTTCACATATAAAACATTTTTATTTTTTAAGTTATATTTAGAAGACATTAAAAACATATTATTGCAATCTTGACGTATTAACTAAAATTATGTGAAAAATAATTTCTATGTTTTAATATGTAATAGGTATATTTTAATGTTTTATAATATGATTAAATCATTATTTAATATAATTTCTTTTCAATAATTATTTTATTAAAATAATGATGGAGAAATTGAAATTGAAATTGAAGCTCTTCGATAAAAATTTTTATGAGAGAAAAAGAAATAATAAAAGAACTATTGCCAGAAGGCAATATTGGTGCGTAAACATTTATATCATGTATATTATGTATATAATTGTTTGTGTAATATTTCCATTTTGCTTCTATAATGATCGAAGAGATAATGGAAAATCGCAAAAAAGATCGAACATTTTAACACAAATATTTGCCCATCTATGTCCTGACGCTTTTTTCTCGTATAATCGAACAGATCGTTAGCAGACTGATAGTTAAGGCCACGTGCCACAATGTGTTTTGTTTTCTTTATTGGCCTTTCTATCATACAATCATCAATACCAATATTTAAGTAATAATGCCGTTAAAATTCATATATTCATAATTGGAAAATTTTTTTTATACTGACTTCGAGACTGATATAGCGGAGTGTGATTTGGGATATGTATATTCTGAGAAATAAATTCGTTTTGGAATGTCAAAAACTGAATTCTCGCAAAAAATTCGCAAACGTCTCGAGTCATCCCTTTGCAACGCGCTCGCAACCAAGCCGGTGAGCGAGATTTATAGACGCGGGGAAGAGATATCGATTGCGTAGGCCCATCGTGTATTGTTAGTAATTGGAACATTTATGAGCCAATCAATCACTTCTGCTGTTGCAGTCCCCCCTATGCTCTGGATACCGCACCAATTGGTCGGCGCGCCCCTGGGTTACTCCGTTATTCTGGAATGTTATACCGAGGCTCATCCGACTTCTTTGAATTACTGGGCGAGGGAGGACGGCCTAATGATTCACGAAAGCAGTAAATACAAGACTGTGTCGTTACCCGATAAGCCATCTTACAAGACGCATATGATGCTCACGATAAACGATATACAGGTGAGTGGAAGCATGCATCTTATCGATGATCAACAATTCCGTTTAGTTCTCAAATATGAAGCTCATTCAAAAATTCGTCGTATTTTCAGCCGTAGAAAAAAGATTTGCCGATTTGCGAAAAAAGACAAAAAAACAGATTTTTTTTTTAATTGAATGAGGCTTTATCATTAATGATATAAATCATTAATGATATAAAAATATCTTCATCTCTTTCAATATGTTATACGAAAATTAAGCGCTATTTTTTTTGCATGTTTAATAAATTAGAATTATACGTTAAAATGCAACATAATTGCTGTTAAAAAAAAACACATGACTTAATTATGTACACCGTGTTAAAATTCACGATTGGATAATAGTACCATATCGTAAATCACGATCGTTGCACACTGGCGATGAGCGCGACAGACGCGTAATAAAATACTCGTCCAGAGTACAAAATCTCATCTGCATACAAAATAAAAATGTATAATATACGGCTTTATATACGACATTATATGGTTAAATAGATATCACAATAATTTATCATTATTCAATAATAATGATATTAACATTTTAGAAGACGTGACTAATTTTCGTTTATTAATATAGTCAAATAAATAATCCAGCATCACTTTTTGTAATAATTCTTTTTTGTTTTCTTTTTCAAATGTTTTGTGTGTGTGTAGCACAATTCAAAATTTAGAAGAATAATAAAGATATCTGGATGATAATTGTCCGATTACGTAGTTATTTATTTATTTATTTATTTATTTATTTATTTACTGCGCATCGATAAAGAATTACAAAGTGAATAATGATGATTACAGTAATAGATGAGAAAATAAATAAAACGAATACACAAAATAAGGCATCAGCAGAAACTGCTGCTCTAACGTCTATTAGAAAAGAGAGAGAGCAATGAGTTTACAAAAGCAATGAGAACGAAACAAGAACAATTTGATAGATCGTTAATGCTTTCTTCTCGGTTAGGGGTTAAAAAAATATTTCGCATGATTCTATTTTCTATTAATTATAAAAAAGTAAATTTAACACAAAGTTATGATTATACAGAAAATGATAAAGTTTCGTTTTAAAATTTAAGTTGATAATTAATAAGAAATATTTTATTATATTTACTCCATTAAAATTTCTATGCATTTTAGAGAGTAATTTGCTCGCACCGGTTTACTTTCAGAGAGAAGACTACGGTAGCTACAAGTGCATCGCCAAGAATCCACGTGGAGAAACCGACGGGACGATTCGTCTGTACAGTAAGTGTCTCGTTTTGCCTGCATGCGCCCCGAGCCATCCCTTCAGTACCGTTTACCAAGGTAATGACGGTTCGTCGCGAGCTGTTTGGCGCGTTTATGTCGTGCTGTCATTCCCCGGTTGTTTACGAAGTCGACGAAGACGGTCGGTTCTCAACGAACTACGTAATTTCTACGGCACACCCGTTGACGGATACCGTGGTTTCTTCGGGCAACGCGCGTTCAAGTATACGGTTTGACACGGTTAAACTCCACGACGAACGCGCGCGCGTCACGCGATCTTCCTTCTAGACAAATATACCGACGTTAATTACCTCTACCTAATATTTGCCAACAGATCGCGATTCGCAGTGGCACTTTCCTTGAATTAAATCGCAACATTAGTTGGCTACAGTTTAACGCGGTTCTGTGTAAACACAAAAAAACAATTCTATGTACTACCGTTTAGAGTTTATTCTTGACTGGATCTCAATATTCCCACATTTTTAATATGACGCGCATATTTTTTTTCCCATTTTTTTTCTTCTCGATTCGTTAGTCCTCGCGTTATACGTTACCTTCGTCGTGTGCGAGGTGAGGGAATAAAATGCATACAATCAAGGATTTCATCTGCGGCTTACAGCTATGATAAAATTGGAGATATGGATGAAATATGGAGACGATTGTACGCATGTACGTATCTCGTGAAAAAGAGTATGAATCGGGACATGTAGAATCGAGCAAATAGAATCGATGGCGCTTACGAAAACGAATGCGGGATCACTCCATTAGTATGGATCGGTTTTTCGCATTAGCAATATTCAAATGAAGCGAACATTTAGCATAAAAGACTACGGATAAGAGAGAAGGTGGTGAAATGTAAACCTTTCGAGTTCGATGGAAAATAAAGGGCGAAAACGATTGTTTGATATATGTGAGGTATTTGATATATTTTTTCTTTCTTGCCGTCGGTCTCAGTACGAATCTCTGCAAGTAAATATTTAATAAACAAGAATTTTCTGGGATATTTAAATGATTTGCACATAAGAATAGTTACGCGAGAAATTGATATTTTTAGAAATAGAACTTCAGCATCATATGCTTTCTAGATATTTCTTAATTAATTGCACACCTAAAAATATTGTTTTAACCAAAACACTCTGCTTCTATTAAAATTGTAATTGATATTACTTTTAAGCATAGCTGTGCAAAAGTGGATAGTCGCAAAATTCGCGCGTGCCGTGCATACTATCCATGTTGTGGCACAGACAAAATTAAAATTTTTCGAAAGTTTTTTTTAGCTTTGCAGATAAATTTTCCTTGTTTTAAATGAAAAAAAAATCATTCTTTTTTTTTATTTACTGCAACAAAATTAACTACGATATACCACGATGGTGAATTATTGAGAAAAGCATTTTCACGACGGAATCCTATTCCGATCGGATGACTCGTTGGACTATTGGCGTGGCGCTAATGCTGAATTATTGGTATCCCCGAAAGGGATGCGGGATTAACCGCGTACTAAGAGTCATGTCTCGCAATCAAATGTGTTGTATATCGTTATATATTCTGCTTAAGACACGTAATAGCAACGTTTAAAATTAGAAATATTACCTCGCATCTACGATTGGTTGCATAAACGATTTTTATGATGCATTTATTAATTTTATATCGATGTAATATATAGCGATATGTGATGAATTTGAAGCGAAAGAAATGTAATAAAATATCTTCGATAATGAAATCTTAAAGTATTTAATAAATTAATCTTGAAATTTTATAAATTATTCTTTTAACAAAGATCAATATTCTTATCTTATGCGGAGAGACAAACAACAAATAACGAGAGGTACGCCCTTTTTCCGTCCATTTAAAATTGTCGATTTAGAATCGACTGTGACCATCCCATTGTTCCGTCTACGAGCAGGAGGATGAGAATACGAGGAAAAAGTCAGACCAGAAAGGAATTCGAATTTCTCGGAGCTTCTCCAAAGAGGAAGCGGAGAAATAACTTCGAAAAGGTCCCGCGAAGGCTTGGTGGAGATGCACGACGGTCCAGAGGAGAGAAGCAAACAAACCTACTTCGGTACAGTCAGTAACAACCGGCGGAAGTAACGGAGCCCTTCGCGTTCCTTGAAGAAGGTCGAGCCGGCTCGAAATTAAGTAGCGGCAGTTAGAGATATGTCAGACGAGTTTTATTAAGCGGCATAAAAAAAGAGATTTGTAGACTGACTGAAGGAAACGAGTGGAAGCAAGAGGAAAGGAGGGAGAAGAAGGATACCTTACTTCGTGGGGTAAGTCGTCCCGCGAAGCGAAGACGATTCCTCGGTTGCGGAACTCGTCTACAGCGGCAGTAAAGAATAGGGGAAACAGACAAGGGACCAAGATATGAATTTATTATTAAGAACCGCCTAAGGGGCAAAGTACCCTTGTTTCTTGATATCCAAGCGCATTTTGTGCTTGCGTCTTACCTCATTTTTACCCCCCTTGAGGCCCCTTTTTTCCTTCGCGACAGAGATCCGTTCTTCTCTTTTTTGCTCCACTTGAAAAAGCTCAAATTTCCTGGCTAATTTATTTCGCAGTCGAGTCAAACTGCTATTTGTAGCGGCGTTGAAGCGTGGGCTTAGCACGCAAAATGATGGGTAGAACGAGGAGCAAAACTTACGGCGTTCGCTTGGATAGTAACAATATCGTATTCATTCGACTCCTCCTTCGTCTCCCTCTACCGCATACTCTCCCCTTGTGATTTCCTTAACCCGAGCGTCGTATACATAATGCAACGTCCACCCCTGCCGCATCCACCCCGCCAGTTCAACCGCTCTGTGTCGCTGCTAAGACGCGGATTTAATAAACGGCCGTTACGCGGCTGCTTTGTCGGCGTCCATAATGTCATTTTTCACTCACCTTAATTCGGACATGCTTGCTTATGCATGGAACATTATCCCTTAACATGGCATCTGTCAAGAAAACGGTGTAACACTAAATTAGTGTAAATAACGTAATACTTAAATAGATAACATTGCAACATTTTTTTGAATCAGTTGATAGTTATCATTTTTTGTTATTTCATGAAATCGTTGTCTTACTTTAAAAGTGAAATTCAACTTAAAAAATTACACTCTAAATTTCTTGCAGTGAAATCTCATTCCAAGAGAGTGAAAATGCAATCACTTTTGAAAAAAAGTGAAAATGTTTCACTTCTTGAAAAATAATAACAATTTTCATAAGATTTCACTTCTTTTGAAGTGAAAATTCACTCTGTAGTGAAAGTTGACACTCTTTTTGAGATTTCATTATAAAAAATTTAGAATGTAAATTTCTCACACAGAAAAGAGAAAAAATTATTTTTCAACTTAACAAAAAATGATTGATTAATCAAATTATTTTAACAAAAAATATATATTTTTAATCAGAAGGGTATCCATTTTTTCAAAAGAATTCATTTTTATTTCACAATTCTTAAAAAATTATTTATTGACTAAAAAATTGTAACTATTTTTATGAAGTTAAATTAGTTCAATTTTGATAATTGATGATGTTTACTTAATTTATTCATAGTAAATATCTCGAAAATTATATATTTTTTTTAGTTGTTTTACTTTTGAAATTAGGAAGCAATATATGTATTAAATAATAAGTTACTTTTCTGTTTATATGAGCTTAAAATATATTGCAACATTATATTTTATTTATCACTTTATCATAATTATTTGATTGTTTCTATCAAAAGTCAATTAAATTAATTAATCAATGTATATATGTATGAAATTTGATTTTATTAGTTTATCTTTTTTTGACGAGGTCACATTATTTTACCGATTGATGTATACATTCCCAAAGCCGCATTTTTACATCTGACAAATCTTTGATGTCATAAAACATTTTCGGAAGACAATTATAATGCGACTCGCGACAGTAAAAATCCCTTAACGCTTAACAAGCTCTTGATGAAATTCTTGCAAACGGAAAACTTCTCGTTGTACTCAAATTCCTTCTGCAAATCCATACTGAGTTGTCGGACTTTGAAAACTTTCGCGGTCGCGTGGTATCGTGGCTCGCAAAGTTCTACGAGCTTTTCATTTGGATTTGAGAATTTCACTAACGAATTCTTCAGCGTAAGATGCAAACGAAGTCGTGGCCCAGCGTGACTTTGATAAATTTGTTGTGAAACTCTTTCTGCACATGCATTCCGGACGCTGCTAACGCAGCGGCACTTAGCAATTTTGTCATCGGAGTTGCACGGAGGAACGAATTTCACCGAAAATCTCGTTTAGATTTTGAAACGTTGCCGGCAAGCATTTTCTCGCTGATATTCACGCAGATAGTATCTCCCCACGAGAAGTTATATTCTTAACTTATCCTCCGAAGAAATATTCATTTCTAGATTTTCAGCTACATTGATATTCCTATTTCTTGAACAATTTTGGAATATCATGAATATATCATGAATTACATCTCATGAGAACTGTCTTATTATTGTCAATCATGCAATTACTACGACATTATTGCAATTAAACGCTTTTGGAGATTTTCAGTAAGACATAGTATTTGAATTATCGTTATTCAAGTAACATTTTTATAACAAGTCCATGAAAAAAACTAAAATAAAAACAAAATTTAAAATTTTGTAATAAAACAATTTTTTAACAATTATAATGCTGCTTGCTTGCACTCTTGCAAAAAAGTGGCACAATAAAAATTCAAATTGTCCAAGAAAGAAGAAAGAAAAAACTTGTATATTTTAAAATTAATTATTTATTACAGTGATATTAAACATAACTTAAGTTATTCAAATTGTTTGTTTCAAGTTCTCTAGAATAAATAATGCAGATATTAATATTTATAATGTTGCTATCGCCTAAAAATTACAAAATTTTGATTTGTTATTTTTCTTGAAAAGTATTTGAAATCAACTATATTATTTTTCAAAGTTAAGGTATTTAAAACACAATCCATATATATTAATAATAAAAAATTCGAAAAATTGTAACGTCGTGTCATTCTTCTTCTTGTGAGATGCGATACGTAGCATTTTACTTATAATATTAAACTTATACTGATATTTGTTTCATATAATAAGTATATTGTTTTGTTCATTGATTTATAATGAAAGGTGATAGTAACGCAAAATCTTGAAATTATATCGTGACCTATATAGATTTAAAACTACAATTTTCCTCTCTGTAAAATGGGTCTTGCAGTATAATTTACAATAGAAATCACGTGAGATTTCACGTCGAAGAACTCGTTGAATTCTTCATCTCGAGAGGCGAGCGAACATAACTGTTTGTTCCGTGGGCACTTTTGGACGGCGCGATATCACGAAGTTCTCTATTACCTCGGCCGCTTTAATTATGAATTGATCAGACTTCTGCGAACTTGGCAGACACAAAACGGGACGTCCCACCGATGGCACACCTTTCTATAACTTCGTCAACGCATGGAGGCGTAAAAATTTTGTACCGAGTTGTATGGAGACTCGCTGTCTACCTTCGGGGCATGAGTTCGTACCGCACGGCCGAAACTTTAACGTGGAAAGCCTCGGGGTCGTTTCGAAACTTTTGTCCTCCTCGTTGAGTCGCGATTCTTAGTAACCCCCGATTCAATAAATTATTTATGATGCAATGGACGAGCAATCTTACACCCCCGTTCACTATACTTGAGGTACGAAACTGCGCTTTAGTAACGCTGTAGTACCGTAACTTTGTCGATATTCTTTCCATCAATACTAATATGTTGATATGTGCATGCGGTTTTTTTTCTTTTTTACCAGAAAAATATTTAGTAAATTTAAAATGAACGTTTAGTGAAACATAATCCATTATTTCATGGAGTTTGTAGAGTCAAAATTTTTCGAGATCTATAAATTGAACTTTAAAACATGAGATACGCATTAAAAATAATCTTTATTCCGAAATGTGGAGATAATGATTACAAAAGAAATGTTTCGAGCGTGTAACGGTGTGATATACATCGTGTAACCTAAATGACTTCATTTACGCAAGAGATTAGAACAGAAAAATAATTTCACGTTATCATATCGTACTAATGTTGCATAATCGGAATAATGTGCACCGTTGTTGAGGTAGGTACGGCACATTCTCTCTAGCTGTGTGCTCTGAAAATTGAGAGTCTATTTTTAATGGGTGCATTTCTCGTACATGTGTGAAATAATTATGGACAGCGACCTTGTTACCCAAATTCGTTACATGTGCTTCATTTTGATTGCAGAATAAAAAAAAGATAGTCACGCGCTTACGATGTAGCTTTCGAACTCTATAGATATAAATTGTCATTCACAATAGAAAGGCTTTGGTCGTAAAACTAGATCAAAATCTATTAGTGTTATTCTCGAACGATTTTCCACATTCCCGGAGTGATTATGAATATTCATAGCAGCTTTTGTCTGTGACGTATTTTTGAAAGTGAGAAGATCTTAGAGCGCCGGTGAAGAGGTAATTAACTTCACGCCTCGATGCCAGCTTGACGGAAAGAGTTGCCGTTTCCCAACACATTTTTGTCTCTTTACTGTGCAAATTTCACGTGGCGTATTTTTAATGGTCACACGGTTGAATTAATTGCGGAGTAGCGGACACTGCTTCGTTACTTCCTGAAAGGTAAATTCGTTAAATGTCTCGTTCTCTCGCCGTACACGCGGACAATATGCGTGCACGTATTTGCGTATGTATGAGCGTGGAAGCGGGCGACAAGTACTTTTTATGAGAGACCGTTCTAGATTTACCGTCGTGCAAACCTGCCGCGAAAATAGGTCAGCGGAAAAATCGGCGGGGAATATCTTCGGGAAACAATTGCCTTGAATGTAACCAATACGTATTTAGTTGTGTTTGATGTATATTTTTCTGTTTGTTAAGCTATCATTGTTTCTGATATCTGGACTGCACATTGTTTTTATGTTCATTATTCTAGCTTTTGCAATATAAAAAGTTTAATGCATATTTGTATATCTTCGATTAAATTTTTTTTCAAGAAGAAAGATTGACACACGCACCTCCCCCCCCACACACACACACACACACACACACCACACACACACACATACACATACACACAC
This sequence comes from Acromyrmex echinatior, assembly GCF_024713525.1. Classification (NCBI taxonomy): domain Eukaryota; kingdom Metazoa; phylum Arthropoda; class Insecta; order Hymenoptera; family Formicidae; genus Acromyrmex; species Acromyrmex echinatior. Next base: position 98,632 of record NW_028259060.1, read on the forward strand.
ACGCACGCACGCACGCACGCACGCACGCACGCACGCACACACACACACGCACGCACGCACGCACGCACGCACGCACGCACGCACGCACGCACGCACGCACGCACGCACGCACGCACGCACGCACGCACGCACGCACGCACGCACACACGCACGCACGCACGCACGCACGCACGCACGCACGCACACACATCTTTAGCGATCAAAATATTGCTAAGATTAATTTGTTACAATTATACAGTACAGCATGATTAATTTCTATAATTTTAGAATGCTAAAAATTAATACTTAATATGTATATCTAAAAATTAGAGGTGTAATATATTTCACATTTTATTAAATATAAAAGAATTCATGCTCTAATAGACGTAAGCTCCTTTCAAAGCGTTTTGACAACCACAAAAAAATGTTTTTAAAAAAATGTTTTTAAAAAAATGTTTTAAAAAAATGTTTAAAAAAAATGTTTAACTTGACGGAAAACTATTGATTAATGAAATAATGCCGGTAAAAGAAAATATTCACGATTAAATGTCATTTTTGTCATTTTTGTTTTACAATCCTTAAAAACCTATTTTTTGAATTGCGACAATTTTGACAATTCTTTAAATGAAATTAAGTCAATTCACTTCTGATTGATAGCGTAATGTTTGCTTAACTCAATCATGGTAATTATCTACTTGAAAATCACAATTTTCGGGTTGGGTTATTATTTTTTAAATAAGCCTAGGCAATGGTATCATATTTGATTCATAGACGAAAGAAAACCAATCTATTGTAATATTCTGTATCACGTTAATTTTATAATTTATAATTTTAATAATCGAAAAAGTACTCGCTAATTTTCTGCTTTCATGGTTAAGTTACGTGTTAATTCGGCGTTAGAATGATATTCATAAATAATCAAGATTTTATTAAATGTACATTTTTGACAATATTATCACTGGGTAAATTAAACAGAATATAGGAAAAACAAATTAACGATGAGAAAACGACAACTTAGGTTCTTCTATTGCAACCAGTTCTACCTAAAGCTAATACCTATAAAAGCCGCTCCAAACGGCCAAAACTCATCAATCTAGGGATTCTGTCTGCGACTTTTATCAGTCGTGCGCACCGCCAACGAATGTGCTCCGGGGATAATGAAAGAAAAAGTGTCGCCGCCCATGTCAAGCTTTAATTGTCATCCTTTATTGGATGGTCACTCGTTGTCACGTCAAGACAGTTGCGGCGTGTAAGCTCACAATCAGATACTCTGGCACGCGTCTGTGTCTCTCTTTTCCTCTCCCCCTTCACATTTCTTTTTCAGCTTCCACTTTCCACTTCGTCGTTCTCGTCGTGCCTCTCGCCGGCATCACTGGGGGATATCTCTGAGAAAGAGATAGACGCCAGATGAAAGAGCGATAGAGAGTCGCTTGTATAATTCATAGGACCACCCGGCGTTCGTGGTCGATGGATCAACCCCGGTCATGCCACTACGCCTCTTCGTTTTCCCCTCCTTCGTCGGGACTCCCTGCGATAGTAGTAACCCCCGCAGCATCTCAATGCTGACCGACCAGCAGATTAGCCCAAGGAAATTGCCAAACTTCTCTTCGCTCCGGCAGGAAAGTCGATTCCGAAAGTCGTTCCTCAAACGGCCAGTAACGTCTGTTGGGCGACTATGCCCTCCCTCCGGCGTCTGTCTCTTAAACAAACTAATGCGCTTTAACTTCGTCTCACTCTCTGCCGATGGGCTTTACGCGGGGGGGTCTCCTTTTGCGTTTGTGCGAGTACTAATTCGGCTAGGAAGACTCTCGGTGCCAAGACCGAAGGAACAAACAATAATACTCGATTTGTGAGACGGGAGTATAAATCGTTCGTCGAAAGTTTCTACACTAATTTCATAATATTCGAGCACTTCTTGTAATAACATACTCAGTAATGTAATATTCGGGTCGATCTTCTTCTCGATTGTCGATTTAAAAATTTAATGAAGACAAGCATTGAGATAATTATAATATTAGATAATTATAATCTAAAAATTTAGTCAACGATTAAAAACATGTTTGTTGTTTTTCACTAACAATCAGATTCCGATCTTGTGTAATAAAGTGTTCCACAAGCGTATTTAATTTGGTTAATGAGATATGTAAAGTATACAATTAATGCATAAACGACTCGATTATATCAGTTGTATTGCCGCGAAATTGCCTTCACGCTCATTTAATGGTACAAGCTTCCAATTACCAGTAACATTGGCAACGGCGAAAGTAAGCAAGCGGAAGATGAAACGCCAAGATGGTAAAAGAGCTGCCTCAATCGGCGTCGAACAGTTCGACGAATGGAAATGTATATATCTACGTACGGTAATGCGATTAAAGAGGGAGATCTAGGAAAACGCGGGAGACTAGGAGAAAAGGAAAGAAAGAGGAGCAGAGAGAGAGAGAGAGAGAGAGAGAGAGAGAGAGAGATGGAATGCGCGTTAAAAAGAAAATCCCCGAGAAGGAGAAGAAAATATTTCCATAAAATCCGCGGAGACGATGCCTTCGAGGGAAAGCCAATGTTAGTTCTCGTTCGGTGGATTCGCCGGAATCCGAAATCCGTCCTTGCGGTTTGTCGCTGCCGAGTCTCAGACGTCAACGCGATTTCATCCCGCCGTAAAATATATAACTTCTCGATAAACCCACCTCGAGAGGAGTATTCCGCAAGTACCGCGAGCTTGTCTTTCGAAAACTTCAAGATTATAACGACACGTCGACTGATGAATTTCTGGCCGTCTGTATTTACGTTTATTAACACATTATTGTAGTAAAATTATTGTTAATTCGCATTTTCAGAATGATATTAAGAACGCAATGATATTTACTCGTATATAAAGCTTGCCAAAACATTATTGAATCTGAACAGCGTAAGCAAAGAAACTCTGACTGCTTAGGTCTGGTCTAGATGAATAGCGATCTAGTAGTTAAATCAGCCATCTCACCGACGTACTTCATTAAAGTCAGCGTTCCGTTTACGCTCTTGCCGATTACGCTACGTGTTGCGCGAGTCTTCGTTCACGACAGGATCAGCCCTGAGGCTGGTGTCGAAAGCAGATAATATGGATAGGAAACTCAGACAATAATAATCCTCGATACGCGCGGGTAGAACTCTCGCAATTATTACGAAGGGGGACGGTTGCTTAACTGAAGTAATTCCGTCAAATTACTTGAATTTCAATTAAAATGAATTAAAACTGAATTAAAAAGAATAATACAAATGAAAAAGAATAATACAGATAATTGTATGATAGAACGTACACGTGATGATGCACCTCAGTGCTTAAAAATTTTACGTTTAAAACAAATCTAAAACAAGAATAAATCTTATAAGAACTTTAGGAATTCGTTTTAAATCTGTATTTAATGGAACTTATTGTTAGATTTTTACAAAGAATATTTCATTATTTACGAAGATTAATGTATTTTTTGAGATTGTATCAATTTAAAGATAATTACGAAATAACAGATCAATAACAATTATAATAATAACAACACGAAACTCACATAGCAATAAGCAATAAACCGATATAATTTATTTGTAATGTAAATAACCTCTAACGAATGAGACTTCAGGCGTTTTCTTTTCTGTTTTACTTCGAACACACGCGCCATGGGGAAAAATTATTGGGAAACTAGTTTCTTGGACGTTAATTATATTAAATCAAACTCTTTACTGATTGCTGCAATTCGAACGGACATTCGGCTCCCACGTGCATGCGCATTGGAATTTCAGTCAGGGCATGAAGAAAATTTACACATATAACTTATTAAAATACTTACATACCAAATCAGACTTTGAAAATTTTGAGCGAATTTTCTTACGAATGACGTATCGCTAATGAGCGTTTAACTTTTCGTCGTAAAAATGACTTTTTTATAATTCAATTCACTTGCCAAAATTTAGGGCGGGAGTGGGAAGCACTTCCTGTCCTTGCATCATCCATGTGCATCAGGTTCGTGAATACAACGGCATGTATTTAGTAGTCGCACAGAGAGAATCAGGAAGCCGGAAATGACAGTGGCTGGAATCCGAGGTGGCAGACGAGTAACGTATCGAAAGCCAAAGGAGAGAGAAAGGGCCACGAGGTATCGCCATAAGGGAGACTCGCTGACGGCGGTAAGATTGATTGGAGTCACGGGATGGAAAATTAACGGTCTAGCCCGAATGGTCCAGGGTTGGGCAAAAGGTGCAGGAAGACGCCGCAGTCGAGGTATGGCGCCGTGACAGCCGCCGCATACTAATTCCCCATCTCCCACACCCTTCCTTCCTCGGTCTGTCTTTCTCTCGTACTCCTTCACTATCTGTCTTTCTTCATTTCTCTCCCGCTATTCTCGCTCTCCTCGTCATCCCGGCATCTACGAGCTGTTTTAGCCACCCTTAACCGCGCGCATCCACGCCCTCCCGCTCGACCGCTCCGCAAGGAAATGCCTTCCGGCGGACACCATTGGCTACTTTATCGAGATCACCGTTTGAAAATACGGTCCCGAACAAAGGTAGTTCTGATAGAATTATAACTACGTTATACAGCCACCATAACCCTTTCTGATCGTTACGGTTTTCTGATCCTATCAACTTGAGATCCGACAAAACGCAGGAATCCCCTATCGTGAAAAGATCTCACGGAGATGTCAAGAGAAAACTGACATACACAATATCTTTTACATTGTTTTGTCACGTGTGGAACATGCGGCAACACGTCGATAAGAAGCCAAGATACTCTTCCAACCAGCGACATTGATAATCCCATGGGATATCAACGCGGATCGTCACAACATCCGCCCTGAGACTCACTCGGTTGGCGCGTTAATGGATCGATGCGTCACAAGGCGCGTTAATGTGACGAGCTATAGGTCGGTAATTATCAAAGAGGGCTTTGACTTCGTGTTTACGAAGGGGCAGGGGTCGATGGGGATCGAAGATGTATCAGCCGAAGGTCTGCTAATACGACCTGTATATCTACTTCTCCAATCGCTAATTGAATCAAATGGCCGAACATCTTCGATCGATATGTTAGTGAGAGATTTCGTCGCGAGTAATTACAGACGTGTAGCGGCAGCTGCTGACAAAAGCGGGTCAGCGCGCCCGCTACTACCATTGTTTCATGGAATTAGGTTACGCGATCGTAACCCGACGAAGCCTGGCAATTTCCTGCTTGTCGTGCTGCACCGAGATTCGATGACGCCTACGGCAAATTATTTCCTACGTATCTGTCGTCGATTTAGTTAATGATCGCGGTCCGACCGCAATAATGGCAGCATTGACAATTGGTGGCCATCGGGCTGGTCGCCTAACGCCTAACGCATATCGTAAACGATTTACAATTCAGACCGTGTGTAATTTAATTACACCGTGCTGCGATACGTGAGATAAAGAATGTACGATACGGTACGAATTACGAGATCCGAAAAGTTCGGGTCGTTTATCGAAAGTTATCGTCTCTTATTATCGTCTCTTTGACTAATTCGGAATTGATCATAAAGGTATCGAAAAATTGAAATAATTTTTAATGAATTAATGATTAAAAATATAAGAAACCTTTGATAAACTCTTAAGAAATCATGAGAAAAACAAATAAGAGAGAACGGAACAAAATTATATTCTTTAATTAATTTCAAATGAATATTAAAATATAATTTAACCTATTTTCAAATAAGGTTAGAGAATTAAAAAAGATAAATGATGATCGCACTTGATGTTTTTATATTAAAAAATGTTGTTAAAATAAACTTAAAAAATTTCTAAATAGTTTTTCTTCTGAAGTAACTTGTATTTTAAAATTGTTATTCCAGATATCACATGTTTAAAGATATCTTTATAATCGATATTCATAGTCGATTCTTATATTTAAGATTGTCTTAAATACAGTTTTAAGATATCATAAACCAATCGCAGAGCCGTATTAGCATCTTGAAATATTATTTAAGACGGTTTTAAAATAAGAACCGACTATAAATATCGGACTATAAGTATCTTAGACCGATGCACATTATATGGAATATATTGCAAATTTTAATTCAAACTTTACTTTTAAAAGCTCGTTTTTCTAATTTGATATTTCATTAAAAACCAATAATTGTCATTATTATTTAATTTTCATTTTTCTAACATATCTTATCCCCCGTGAATAAACTTTGATACTTTAAACTTGCATACTTTGATGTACATATTTAATATTTTACAAATAGATTCCTTTTGATTATTAACATTGGTTTCCTAATTGTATGTAATTTATACAGTGCTAAGATACGCTAACAAAATTACTCGCTTAGTGAATAACATTTACATTAGACATCTGAACGTCTTGCGTATACTCATTGCACGATGCAAGGAGAAATTAGATGGAAGGCAAATGAACGAACGGGAAAGGGAGAAACAGATCGTTTAGTGATGTACCAATGAAAAGGGATGATGCTATTAAACTAATTAAGACATCTTAAGATTTTAATGAGTTCTCTTGGCACACTGACTACGTTAATTGCTTTTAAATCGATGCATTTTTGGATGGATAATTTTTAGGACGTATAAATTTTACAAATAGTAAAAATCGCACGATATATTTCTTTTCTATATCTTTACTGAATTTTACTTACTGGATTTTTCTACGACAAAATTAAAGTGTATCTTTATATTTATATCGGCATCTGAACATTTTTTTTTACTCACGGTAAATTTTCTTAATAATTTTTAATAATTGCATTGAGAAAAAAATGTTACCTTGACTAAATGTTTGTAGATTGCGATTATTTTAAAGCGATTATATAAATAGTTCGATTATTTATATATTTAAACATACGCAAGTTATGTCAACATATTATTTGTTTGAATTAATAAACATTTGTTTAAATTAACAAATATTTGCTTGAGCCATTTTGCGTAACCATTACATTTAGTTAAATCAACTAATATTTTTTTGAAACAGCAACTTTTTTCTTTCAGTGTAATTATTGATCAATGAATCTTTCTTGCAAAGTTGCAACAATCTAACTCTGAATTAAATTTTAATTAGGTTGGCAATTAAATTTCTAGACTGTAGTATGCTACAAATGCATATTAATTGGGCATAATGAAAAAGCTGATTCGTCGGCAGAGGTCAGCACGTTAACTGGTCCAATCATCAATCAGCTCAGTGAAGCTAAATGGTCAGGACAACGGGTTTTAATATCTCCTGAGGAAAATAAAAGTTAGCGCGATAAATCAAAGGTGAAAAGTCGCTGCCTTACTTTCTCTCTCTTTTCCTCTTGCCCTTTTTTCTTCTTGTCCCTCTTTTCTCTCTATCGTTCTCTTCTCTCTTACTTTCTTCTACCTTCTCGCTTTTTCCTCATTGCGCTCTCAGCTTTAATCTCTTTGCCTTCCATCAGTGACTTGCAAAAATGATAAATGAATTTCATCCACCGTGCGTGCCATATTTATATCTATAAAACTGGATAGTAGCCTCATAATAACCACAATGACGAACGATGACAATTTTGATGGCAACAATCATAATTTGTTTGCACAGATATTGAAATATTGATCTTTATATGCGGAGAAGCTTATAAACGACAATGACAATCGCAAATTCAGTGTCTCGCCATCCAATTTTCGATGATATAAATTTTATTGATTTACATTCGCACTCCATCTCGTGCGTGTGTACGGTGACAAACGTCGCGAGATAAAGTTGCACGTCGACGTATCGTTGTAATTTTTGCGGCAAACATTGCCACTCGAACAAGTAAAACGGGGCCGGGGGTTGAAAGTCATTTAGGTATTATCTTACGGAAAAGACGACAGGGGCTACATATTTGCATTACGTTCGCGTGTGTAAACACGTCTGCTGAGGCGCATACTTTGTCATCCTATCCTATTTACCTTGGGGAGAACGCACCTCCACAACGTGCATCGCGTGCACCCTCTCTACAACCTTGTCGCTTAGTAATCGCTCAGGTGCTTGTGACAAATAGCAATGACCTCTTTTGCTGTGGACACATCCTCTATATCGAGGCTATCAATAGATATTAAATTATGCCTCTTCAAACTTATGCCATAGAACTGAAAAAAATAATCGTACGGAACTTTGTAGGATAAATAATTTATTTAATTCCATGAACGCGGATATTTAATGTAGCATTTGTGTTCATATTGATATTAAGAGAACATATTTCTCACGCAAAATCTGGCCTTTAATCCTTTTATTCCGTATTTTGCTTTTTTTCTCGAATACACATGAATTGAAATGTATGATAATATGTTCAACAGGACTTTACTTTTCATATCGTGCAAAAATTTAATTAGAAATAGAAAGTTAAAAATACTTATAGTAAGGGGAATTACGTACACGGGGTAAAAAAAAACGTGAACGATACTCTATTGCAGTATATAAGAGTAGTAATAATCTCTCATTTCTCGCATCCAGTGGTAGTCCGGTATACTTAGTGCCGCACTGTACGTGATAGAATGTAAATGTTGTTAAATAACAACACATATTTTAAGGAAAAAATTAAATGAAACTTACGATCATTTGAATTATAAAAGTTTTTACTTAAAGAATATTGGCTTTAAACTAATATTTAATATTTATATATTATTTATGTAAACTACTAAGTTGAAATAAAAACACAAAAACTGATTCATCATTAACTCTTGTGGTAACGGATAATTCTAAAGAGTTTTGTTTTTTTTTTTAAACGTTTTTCTATCGTATGTTTTTTTCATAGGCAGATATGTTTATTTCATATTTTATAGTTTATACTGATATAATAATGAATGTTAATTATTGTAATTTAAAGCCAAATTTTAATTATAAATAAACGTCGGAGTTATATTATACAATTTTTCCCTAGGTGTTCGCAATTCCCCTACTCTTCCTGAATGTCTATAAAAAGATATCGTTGCACATAAAAGAATAAAAAATGGACTAATAGCATAATTAAAGTAAATTTTCTAGCAGTAGGATTAGATAAAATAATTATATAATACTGCTAATGCAGTATGTCGATACATACATCCAGCGATGAGCGTATATTATACAATTATAACAAAGTTGCCAAGACTAACTAATTTCAATTAATATCATATCCTGTAAAATTTTTAGCTGAAATTTCTGCAGTAAGGACGTCCAGCCGCGGACAGTTGCAGCCGGTAATAAATCCCGTCGACGACGCATTCGCTAAAGACAAATGATGAAATTACGAATAATTATTCAGGTATATATACCCAGATAAGTTACGCGTAGAGGCGCGTGTAGGGTGGAAGGCACGGATGTCGGTAGTACCAGAGTAAAATATGATGTAGAGTTTGGCCGGTTTGGCCAGCGTTACAGCGGCTAATACGTTCCGGGAGAGAAGTTAGTAACAGGTGGCGCGATCCATAATATTGCGCAGTGTAGAATTTACCCAATCTGGAAAGACAAAAGTATTTTGTCTGGTTGCGTGTAAATATGTATGTACATATAGGTATAACACGTAATTCTACATGGTTTGTTTTCATTTTAATTCCATATTTGTTTTATGTAATTTCTCGAATTACTCCAAAAAATAAATGACAGTTCAAAATAATGAATATTCTCGTACCTTAGATCCACGTAAAAAATATAAGCAGTCGCGAGACAAGCTGGTAACAATAGGAATAAAAACAAAAAGAAATACGCGAGCGTACCATAGATTGGAATCGAGGGAGAGGATTTGAGAAAGCACGACTCTTTGAAATACTGAAAATAATTGTGTTCTTTTTCACAAAAATTGCGAAAAAAAAGACGAATGAAGAAAGACTAAATCTTTTTGTATGATTGAGAAATATACGAATATTTTGAATATTTATAATGTATACTTGGTTTTTAAAGATGGGAACTTGTTTTGTTACAGTGTCTGCACCACCAAGTACCAGTCCTAGCCCGTCTACTACGGAGGTCCCCAAGAAAGGTAGATATTAGAGACAGATTCCTCTCACAATAGTTATATACGAGTACATAAAATATTGTAAAATTAATAAATTATTGCAGATCGTACTATTAGAATTACGTCATAAGATTTGATGCTTCCATTTCTAACGTAATTGATATTATTCATGTCGTATATTCACTTGAATCTAATTTTCCAACGCGCGTTTACTTTTGCAGATTGGGAATTCATGGCGGAGATGAATAACTCTGTTTACGGAAATCCAAGTTCGCTGACAATTCAAAATGAGAAGAATATCAAGACAGGTGAGTACTCGGAGCGGTGTATATATATCTTCTTTTTATGTAATTTCCAACGTACATCATCGCAATTTCGCGAATTATGGGATTGATTTCGTAACTTTGCATTTCAACGAAGTGGTGCACTCGTCGACTGTCACGCGAGCGTATAATATACGAATAACAAGCACTCGAGATATATTTGGTGAAAGTATTCTCTTGCATCTTTTATATATTTTTATTTGAAAAGAACATATCAATCATTTAGATTTTTCTTACACGTTCAAAAAAAGGGTGAAATAATAAGACAAAGAACAGAATTTAGAAATGCAGACGTAATGTCAAAAATGATAAAGGAGAAATCTATTAAATGAAATATTTCCTACAAATTATGAAGGATTGTTAATTGTAGCATTATGTGTATTAAACGCACAGAAATATTCGGATATATTTATAAATCGTTTATTATTGGCATTAACAAACATCTTTGCGAATACATGAAAAAACTCAAAGTTCCAATCTGTGTACGCTATGTGTTAGTAAAATCGTAATCTAGCTAGAACGGATTTACATATTCAATCTAGCATCACGTATAGTCAAATGCCATCCCATAACTGGATTTTCCAGCAACATACTTTGAATCTCCGACGCGATTAACTTCGATGTTAACTAGAGCCAGGGGACCCACCAGGGAATCCCGGGAATCGATTGCGGCTTTAAGAGTGGTTTGAAGAAGGGTAAGCAGTTCGCTTTAAAGCTTTCTACAGAGGGCGAAAGAGAACCACGGAAATGAGGATCTGTAACGGGATAACAATTGGAATTTTCCGAGAACGAATCTTTCTTCTATATTATACAAAATGATCGAAATGAACATAGCTATTTTAAATTACACAATGCATTATCAAAGTAACGTATATTCATCACAAATATATAATTATAAACATTAATGATATCCATATCTTCAAAAGAAAAATTGAAACAAATATGGATTAAATCTATCAAAAAAAGCTTGAAAAAGAAATTTCAATTTAATGTATTACTTTGGAAAACTGCCAGTGTTTACTTAGAAAATCAAAACGCGGAAGTGACTGTCAAAAAAGTTTAGGTGAGAAACGAGTGTGAAGAATAAAAAGAATGGTAGAATAAACATAAAGGTAACAGAGAGGCAACTGAAGTGATGTTCGTAACAGGCACACATGAGTGGTTATATGCAAGAGCAGAAAGGATAGATGAATAGATAGAAGCGAGAAAGAAAGAGAGAGAGAGAGAGAGAGAGAGAACTGGGAACTGGGGTTGACTTGGGTAGAAGAGATCCGTGTAACATCAATATTTCATGTATGCTAACACGCCGGAACTAATAATGCTCCAGCGAGGAAGACCCAAGAATAATATCAGCCACCGCTGTGTAGACCGCGTTCTCCATCCCCATCCTTTCCCTTCTCACCCTTCTATTTCTTTCTTTGTCCTTCGCTTTGCTCTATCACCTAAAACAGCAACGTGCAGCACCCTGGCGTCCTTTTGCGCCCCGTGTTAAATTTAATCGAAAATTCGTGTCTCGTTGAGCTTCGCCGTCTCTACTGTGTCTACCGTATGTCTCCTTCCGTATAACCAATGTCATCGCCCCGGGGGCGGGTTGAGAGACGGTGGAAAGGTGAGAGTGAAAAGATGGGGGCTGAGGGGCGAAGAGAGGAAGATGGTGAATACGACGGGACGTGGTAAGTTTGAATACGGCATATGTCTCCTTGTCTCTCTCTCCTTCTCTATTTGCGGAGGTCGGGAGGAAGGAAAGGACGGGCTGCGAAGGAAGGATGAGGTTTGTAATTGGTGCAACATCTGCGGTCTGCAAGGTGGCATTAATGTTTGCTCCCTTCGTGCTCTCTCGCCCTCATCTCTGTTTCCTCTCCTCCGTTCCGCCCCTCGATCTCGCCAGGATTCTCCGAGAGAATCGCCTTTTTCCCTTATCGCATTGTTTCTTTTTCTCTTCTCCTTATCCTAGTTACATTTAACCGTGCCTGCTTCCATTTCTCCCAGTTCTTTTAAGCACTTTATTTTTATGTCATCTTCTTTCCTTAACATATCTGTTTGACTTATTCCCTTTTAGTCTGCCAGCGTCTCTTTTTATATCTACGTTACGCTCGTTACGATTCTAACAGCTCTCTCGCAGTACATTTTTTTCCTGAGATAATTTATCTCAGTCCTTCGTCTTGCAACTACCTTGCCATCTTTTTGTAATGTCCTCTTTAAACAATCTAGCGGTCGCCGCCTATTTGCGCCGCTGTTTCTCGTTATTCGTATCGTTGAAAATTCAAGGGCGCAAGTGTACGCTTAAGATTAAACAGAAGATTTGCTTGAGTTTCCTTCACACGGACGGAAACCCAAGCATAAACAGGCCTTATTTGCTCATAGTAACTTACGACAATCTGTTGTCGAGAATACTTAAACATAACGCGATGCGTTTTAACTTTCCCTAGTATAAGACGGTGTTATTCGTTAGATGAGAAAAGGTAGGCTTTGCTTGCAAAAGTTACAATACAAAGCAACATAAAAAATATATATTTTATATTTTATGCACAATATTGCTTCAATATACGCGCGCGTATATCTATGTTTGACTTATTGAACTAGAAGAAATAAATATTGCCTAAATGTTAAATATCAATGCTTGTAGCTAAAATTGATTAGTCTTACATAAAGTATCCAAAAATATCAAATGGAAACAAATATTACACACTATTTTATATCTTTAAACAATATACTTGAAAACTGATAATCTTACAGAAAACTTGACTTAGAAAATCGTTAATTCTATAATTTTTCAGTAAAATTAATGCAATAAAATTATTTTAAATAATTATCATAATTTAATAATTAAGAAATGACGTTTTAGTCAGCTTTTAAAGGAATTAGAATCATAGTGCATTGCGAGGCACTTGTCCATTTTCGTTACCCTCTTAAGTCGCGTCGCGAACAGTTCGCGAATGGCAAATTGCGTACAGAAGTGACGGTACACGGCGGCCTACGGCGATAAGTCACTTTGAGGTTCCGATGGGGAACTGGGCAAGTATTGTCGCGGTATCGTGACATCTCCCGGAGCACATATGCCCTTAGGTGTCGCTTAATTCCCCGGCGCAGCGTTGTCCGCCTGTAATTCGGGAAGAGCATGTATAGCGATTGGTTTAGCCGCGTGCTTTCGTACGATTAACACGTCCCCTATTCTATTGTATGCGCGCACGTACAGAGGTGAAGGAGTAGAGGTGCGTAAAACCCGCGCCGTTTAACAGCATGGGCTGTCGTGACGTGTAAGGCAAAATCAAATCGCTTCGTCAAGTCAAAAATCATTTTTATCATGTTTATTCATTGATAATCGCATTGATACGCTGTCGTTACCGCACGAAATTATTTACGACCTGAATTAACATTGTAATTAACATTAATTAGAACGCGCTCGTGTCGTTGTGACAATATTGCGCACCGCGTGACACAGCTGTATAACTTTAGATCTCAGCGTGCGGAACCTTAGACCTCTGTTAATTTTCTTGGGACACACCTTGACTTCGGTCAACCACCTGAGACAACGAATATCATTGACTTTATCACGTATGTACGGTCTGTCTGATTTCAAGGCAAACACATACGCATGCGTCAACACCGAGACGGTTTGATATTCATGGAATGCAGAACGGAAAGCTAAATCCACAATCTCATCGAAAATAGTTAAACGCGTCTGCACTGACCTGTCAACCTCGAATCGTGCGAATATGAGCGGGAATATCATGACCCACTGGACGTAAAATCAATGAGAAATAACTGCAACGCTAACTTTTTAGGGGGGACTTATTTGTGTCGACAGTAGTTTCTTTTTGACAGCAGAATTGCTAGAATCCGGGATTATCAAATCCAAACGGGATATGGAATCAATGTGTGGGGCACCAAGAGCTTTATCTTTTATTTTCTTTTTTTTTTTTTAACCAATACAATCTTCTGCATGCACGATTCATTGTCAGTCAGTCTCGAGTGAAGGACTACTCTGGATGAAACACTTTTGTACAATAGTACCGCAATATTTTATTAATACTATTAAATTGTCATGGGAAACTTATTAAATACATCAATGCATCTCCTTTATAATCCTTTTTATACATTATGAATTATGTCCAATATTTGAAACACTGATCGACAAATCAAATCTTTATAAATTGCAATTCTGCAATTCGTGCTCTTCTCATTTGAAATATCTCAAAATTTATACTTTAAAAAGACACTGGTAAATATAATGATGATATTGCAGATTTATATGCGATAAACGAATTTTTAAGTCAGATTATCTGAAAACGTTTATCAACATTTTTATGTCTTCTTCTTGTGACACGAAAGAGCATCGGATTTTTGCGCCAACCCAAACAACACATTGAAACATTTAAGACGTCTTTTAGACGCCAAAGACGCCTTATGTCCCTCTTTTGAATTTGTGTTTGTCTGGGAGGTTAATAGCTCGTAATATTTTGATCAACTTCCAAATAAATACGTATGATCGAGCACATTTATTTTTCACAGATGAATTGACGAAAGTGAGTATCTGTTTTAATTTGCCTGGCCATTTACAAGGATCAATGATATCAGACGCAACCATTAAATATAAATTTCACTATTCGGTTTGGTTGATATCTGGATTTTTATTTTAACTATGCTTTGATGCACTCTCTCCTCCTTAATCCCTTCCCCCTCCCCTCCCCTCCTCCTCTCTCTCCCTCTTAACCGTCTTTTTTGCTTGGAAATTTATTTATGCACAATTTCATCGTGACTAACTCTTGCTCGTTGCTCCGCAACGAAATCCTGAACTATTAGAGATAACGAAGCTTACCCGCTCCCATGGAGCTTTACACGCGTCTATGCTCGCGCGTTGAAGGCTATACGTCTGGTTCCCTAAACACGTCGTCGCCCACGCATAGTTACAGAAACAGCCACATCGTGATAGAGATTCTCGCATATAGGAAACTATAGAACTGGCCCAGGCGCATAGATATACGTACAGCGCACGTTACACATTGTCACTGCTAATGTTTGGTCGAGATTTGCATACGTCTGTCTAGCCTATCCATTGCGTCGCCGTACAACGGTTGTCTCACCTCGTTGTCCGAGGGTGTATCCGGCGGTGGCGGCGACCTTACTCTGTACTATCAGCTTGGTATATTATACACACGAGCGTACAAGCGACCTACGCAAGCGCGCGCGTACGCTGTCATGATCGCCCATTACCTTACCCAAAATAGGCTATCGTGCCAAGATCGTGTGCTTTCCCTGCGTTGCCTCGCAGTTCTCGCCTTGTCCCTTACCTAAACTGACTAGCACTGCCGCGGGGCCATGAACTTAGAAATCTAATCGGGAGGCAATGAAGACACAAAGCGATATTCACAAGCACCTTGCTTCGTAGGTACCTCAAAATTAAACTGGAAATGCTGGCAGCCTCTACACGCGGCTTTCTATCTAGTTGTTGCAGCGCTGGTCCTTCATGTTAGTAAAGATGCGTTTATATCGGTAGCGGTTTAGCTAACTTGATATATTATCTGTTTTATACGCGTTTTACGCAGGAAAAATGATACAACAAACGTTGATGAATGAGGATCGATTATAATCTTGCGAGAAATAATGAGGAATGCACAACATTTATTTACATAATATAGTATATGAATATATAAACTTAGAAAAATTGCTAAACTTTTATATTTAACAATTATTTATAATTGATATATAATTATATGTGCCATTGTGCCAGACATTGTAATAACATTTTAATAAGCATAACTTAGAAAAAGTTATAATTCGACTTTAAATTAATCTGTAAATGTAGTTTACAAATTACGTTTATATTGTAGATTAATTTAAAATTAAATCGCAACGTCTGGCATATTATAGTTATTACTTTTCCAACTAGAAGAAAAAAATAAATACAAATAAAAGATAAAAAATAAATACAAAGATAATTTAAGGGGATGCTAGAGCGACGCGCTATAAAACAGATTCTTATTTCTAAATAAAACATTATGTACATTTCTTGTTTTGTTATATCTTATATATATATATATATATATATACATCGCATAAATGTTTCATTATGTTCAAATCGTACTTTTTGATTTATTTCTCTTGTAAGCTTCAAAATCATAATTTGAAGGTCTCGTTATGTTCTTATACATTATTCAAATGTAGGAAAGTACTTTTTGTTATTTACATACTTGAATTCATTTATATATATATATATATATGTGTGTGTGTGTGCGTGTGTGCGCGCGCGCGCGCATATGTGTGTGTGTGTGTGTGTGTGTGTGTGTGTGTGTGGAGAAATAACTTACGTGATAATAGGAAACTGTAATTTACAATTTTTAAAATTTTTTTATACAGGTTTGTAGTTTCCCACAGCACAGTTTTTTCTTTCATTCTAGAGAAGGATTTTTTATTCTAAGGAAAACAAAGTGAATGGAAAAATACAAAATGCGCGTTCCGTCGGTAACTTCAGCATCCCTTTAATAGAGTAAGGAAAATCGAAATTTTATTTATTGATGTTATAAGAGGAAGCTTTATTTTTTTAATAATAATTACATTAAATATATTTATATGATTATTACGTAAAGAGACAAAAACGTATACGTATATTTGAACAATAAGAGATATTTATTTACTTATATCACCCTGTGTGCTTCATATATGATGAGCACGTATCCACGATAACATGATAAAACCAGCACACATAAGAGCTGGTTGTGTAATTTTATTATAAAATATATACTCATCACGAGCTGTTTCGCTACAAGAATGTAATCCAAAACGCGGCGAGCTTGTGACAAGCGTGTGTCGTGACATGGATAGAATCTACTTGGCGCGGATAAGGGAATTGTGTTTACTCGGAGTTTGCATACTAGTTAACGCGTTTGCCACCCACTTTATGCGTAACAGGCTCGTAAACATCTTCAGTCGAGAGAGCCACTCGTTGTACGTCCCTTTGTCCGTGATTCCGCTATGCGAACCACGCGAGTCTCTCCTTTCGCTCCTTCTGTTCTCTCAGATCCCATCTCCTCTGTTCCACCGACGACTTTGCGCTATAATATCTCGAAGCGAGATTGAATTTTTAATTTATTCCCATAACGTCTGAGATTCGTTCCCATAACATCCGGAAAACAAATTGTCGCCAGTTCGCGGTAGACTTTTCAAGAAAAATATTTTTCTTGAGAATATCCTTGTATATTTATTATTAACCTGTTGTCTGCATTGCATTATATGTAATATCGATGTACATGATGTTTTTCATAAACATGTTTTTTATATTTTTGTCTCAAGGTACCAAGTTCCAATCGAATCTGAATGAAATTGGAAAATCAGAGCAGAAGTCGTCCGAACTGGATAGAAAAAGAAATTACAACTGGCCTCCTGATAAGGGTGAGTATAAAACATAATCAAAATTGAATAAAATATAATCAAATTGACGTATAATTGAAATTCTATGTACAGGATGTTTCATTTTAAGTGATGTGGTCGATTATTTTGCGAATCGATGATTTTATTGAAAAATTTTTCGAACAAAAGTTACATGGCTTGAATCACTGATCGGTCTTGCCTTAGTTAACCGGATCAGTCCCGATCTTGCCTTAATCGGCCGGATCAGTGATCGATCTTGCCTTATAACTTAACAAGTACTTAATGAAAAGTAACTTCATTATAGTGTTGGAAAGTTCTCGAGATAAGCTACAAGAATATGTAATAAAAAATAAGGATTTCTATTTAAAAAAACATTAATGATTTTGACAAGCTCACTCAAAGTCAAGTCCATATTTTCATTATGTGTCCCCCTTTAAGCCATGCAACTTTCGTTCGAAAAATTTTTCAAAATCGTCGATTCGCGAGATAATCGACCATATTACTTAAAATGAAATACCCTGTATATATATATATATATATATATATATATATATATATATATATAAAATCATGCATAAATAAATATATAGATAAACTTTTCAACATTGAAAAAAAGAGCAATAAAAATTAACAAATATTGAAATAATTCTAAACGTTCGATTAATAAAAATAATTTTACTTTTCTAAATATTCAATAAGTATTACCAAATATAATAGTATAATCATATATATCATTTTATATATCATTTTATATATATAATCATTTACTAAATATTTGGAAAAGTAAAATTTAATTTTAGTTATATTAATTAAATACTTGATTAAAATTATTTCATTCAACATTCGGTAGCTATTACCACCCAAGTCGAAATTTTGCTCCTACCTACTTCAAACCTTAGTTTAATTAGGATGTATGTAGATGCTGCCTATTCATTGTATTTGTATTCATATGTATATCATGGGAAGAATATTTATTATGAGAATAAGATTTATCATTCTAATTTAAAGGAATATTTTATTTTGATTATGCATTTCTTTCTTGTTAATATATTTGTTAAATTTAATTTATATAATAGATAAAAATGGGTGGTAGGTATAAATTTAAAAAGTGGTTAGATAATTTAATTTAATTTAATTTAAGATTAATTAATTAGAGGTGTGTAGTGTTGGGGATAAAATTATATAAAATAAAATGTTTATAAATAAAATATTAATATTAATATAATAATATTGTTTGTAATAATATATTATGTAATGGGGATTAAAAAGTTTTATTTATGTAGTTTTTTTAAAAAAATATTAATTTGTGGAGTTAAAGATGTAGACTTTAAAGATTTATACGTTATAATAAGAATTGAAATTTCAACTCGCGAATCCTTGGCTTTTAGTCCTGGACTGCAAATTCTTTTTTTCAGTATGTATATTAAATTCTAAAATTTATAAATAATCATACAATCGATAAATATAACACATCTAGATTAGCATACATATAGAACAGAAAGAGAGTGTTACATTTTTCAATTAATACATTTTTTTTCGTAAGAAACAAAATATTTTTCTCTGGAATAATTCATCATGCGTGACAATTGCATTTTGCGTTTTTCACATATCTGCTTTTTATATGATTCCGATAATGCCTCGCAGTAGTCAAAAAAATATTCCATATGTCATACATTTATATAATGTGACCTATTAAGTGACATATACGCAATAAAAGTATGTATTATACAATTAAACAACAAAACGGGGTTCGTTACTTTATTAAATTTGGCTTCTATGATTTGGCTTCTCCCTTGTCGCGAAGAATGAATGAACTCTTACACGGAGGAAGCAAAATGCGAACGAGTTTTCCTGTCGAAGGTGCGGTTTATCCGACATTTCGTGGCTCCGCCGTGGCATTTGAGCAGCCGCGTCTACCGCATTTCTGAGCGCGGCCAGGTGTGGTAGCACCTTTCATAATTCTGCCGAGCCTTCGGCATTATCGGATAATTCTTTTCTACCCTCGCATTTTTTCCTCCTTCCATGATTCGTCTTCACCCGCGCGTCTCTTCAGTAATTCGATCCCTGTCCCGGCTTTCCTTCCTTCTACGCTTCTGCGCTACCGTCTCTCAATATCTCGCTCGACCGCGGTTACTTTTAAGAGGAATTTGCATAATGGCGTAGTGTGAAAATCCGTTTTCTCCGCGGGGACGATCGCGATAGTCTCAGGGAAGTAAGGTAATTTCGCATGGAAAAAGGCGGGTTGAACCAGTAACGAGGGAAACTGCGTTGCAAGCTGCCACATGTAAGTGCGATGGAAAGAATGCCAGAAATATCGGACGTTCTATGAAAAATTCTGCTGTGAGATTAACGTCAAATTGTTAACTGTTCGACGAGACAGCGATATGGATACTCGCGACGAGTTCGATGTCCGATGTTATTTCGATACCGAAAGATAAGAAATTATATGTCACGCGTCACATGTCGATTTTTCATTGTGTCAAATAAGGGTAGACGCGATATGTACTCTCGAGTATGGACAGCGTGTAAATCAGGAAAATGTACGACAAGTTAAAATCTCGAATTACAAATCTAATGAGACGAGACATGGCAATTTGTAATTTTCGCGTTTTCGAGTGTAACAATGAAATGTAAATATTGATTATAAATACATAACGCATTTTCCTCTCGTAAAGGAAAAGGAAAAGAGAGGAAAGATGAGATAAGGAGAGAAAAGGAAGGGAGGAGGAAAGAGAAGAAGGATGGGATAGGGCGAGAAATCGCGAATTGAAGGAAGGTAAGATCGCACAAAAGTAGCGAAGCGAAGAATTCTCCTGGGGCAGCGTCAGGGATCGGATAAAAGAAAGACGGAGGAGGAGAATAAGGGGTCAGGGAGGCAAGTTACTGCTTACGAGTCTTGGATGAGAGTCGGGAAGACTCTAGAAAGGGTCGCGAAGAGCAGAAAAGGGTGAGGGAGATGGGGAAGGAGGAGGTGATCCGGCCAGCGGAGGCGACGGCCCACCAGGTTGTTTCTGATTCGTAATTAGAGATGAGTGAGGCCAGGAAAAGGCCGGAGAATACATTTCTCTCCAAGCGAGTAATAGCTAACGGCACAGTACAGGCCAACCGGAAGAATAACTGACTTCCCATTTTTCCCCCCGTTTTTTCTCTTCATTTTGTTCTTTTTTCCCCTGCTCCTCTCTCCTCTCGTCTATCTTTATTTCTCCCTTCTGTATCTACTTCGCTTGGGCCGTCGACTAATCGGCACTCATCCCTTTGCACTCGTCTCCGTTTTCTCGGCATATCCTCTCTCAGAGGGAGAGGGATTCTTCCGTAGCAACCTTTCTGCAACGGGGTAACGACAGATTCTCGTCGTCTCAAGCCCTTGATTGTGCATTGACCTCTCGAGGCTACCGATGGCGAGAGAACCCTTCCCTTTTTATCCCGTATCATTGCGAGAGTGAAGATTTCTCCGCGCTATAGTTTTCTGGAGATATTAGAATCTGGTACAATATATATATATATGGGGAGAGAAGGAACTGCAAACACACTAAAGAAAAAGTTAAATAAAACCGACTATTATTTCTCAACTGTAGAAGTCTTTATTCAAAAAAATATTTCAATTCTTTGGCTTTAAATTGCTATTTAACATTTATGTATTATCAATATAAACTATAATTTTTAATAAAAACAAAATCCTTGCCCGCTGCATGCATAGGCGATACGGTACTTTTCTTGTTTAAAATTAGAAATTATATTGATGATATACGAATGTTAATTATTGTAATTTAAAGTCAAATAATCTTTGAATAAAAATTTCTATAATTGATAAGTTGTTGATTTTATTTAACATTTCTCTTAGGTGTTTAGAATTATCATTTTCCTTTATTCTCAAAAACATCGAAAACACGTACACAGTAAAAAATAAAATATTAATTTTAATTTATAGTCAACTTTCTGAGACATGCAAAAATGTTAAAATTAACAAAAAAGATATTAATTTTAATATTTTTGTATGTCTCAGAAAGTTCATTATACAACTATAAGTTAAAATTAACATTTTATTTTTTACAATGTAATTGTATTTATCCTAAAGTGTGCTCTATGATTACATATTGTAGTAAGAAACTGATAATATATCGAACTATCGCTGGGTGTGAAAAATGAGAGATTATCACTACTTTAATATATACTATTAATAATATCGTTCATGTTTACCTCTTGTTCGCAATTCTTTCACGCTCTCTTATCTGATATAATATTATATTTTAAAGAGTGATTTCAAATATAGTTAGGTTATTTAGAAAGAATTAAATGATTTATAAAAGAAGATTTATTAACGTTAATATCGAAATTTGTGCGAGGTTTGTTCAAAAATGAAGCAAATAGATTAACAGTTATAAGCAAATTATTGATTCTTATTATATAAATATTAAATGTATTTAAACTGAGAAATATAGCTTCTATAGAAAGTCTTCATATTGATTGGCATTTCAATCTTAAACAATGAAATATCTTGTCTAATTTCAGATTCAGCAACGGGCGTGATGACGACCGTGACGCTTCTACTAATTGCTCTGGTCGTAACGATAATTCGATAAGCAAGATCCGAAAAGAAAAAGAAAGCGAACGACGACCTCGTCGTTGATATCGGCGGTGGTCTCCCTAATTAACGGACTCAATTAAAGAGAAAATAAAAGGAAGAAAAATTAGAATTCAAACGACACGAAAGACAGACGCTCGTACATAATACACGTGCATACGCACACCCAACACACACACACACACACACACACACACACACACCACACACACACACACACGCGCGCGCGCGCGCGCAATTACAAAAGATAACACAAAGACTGACTGGAGTAGATAGCGTCCGTATTAAATGGCGGAGAATAATTTACGCGTGCCAAGTTAGTGTAGCAACGACAGTCCATGAATGGCCAAGAATTTAAGGGACATAAATCCTCATCAATCTTTTCTTCATCGATTGTGCGTTGTGTGGCTCGGAGATAAGAGATGAGACACACACCGAGAGGTGGAACAACGAGAACGAGAGGAAAGGGTATTAACAAAGTGCAACGACTATCGCTTTCAGTGTAATATATTGTATAACGCCGTAACAAATACCAGTGTATGACGCCAAACCAACAAATACCAGTGATTTCGTCTTCGCGAGAGAGTGCAACTCGGAACGTGTGTGAGAGAGTGAGTCGTTACGTTTTTTAAACTACACTATATGGGAGTATTTCAGTCGCGCAACTAAATGACATTTCTGGAATATCAAAACGAAATCGTTCGAGCTTAATACTGAATTAAAGTTTCACCGAGCCAACTAGTTTTCCAACATTTTTGAACTTATATCCCCCTCCCGAAATAGTTTTCTTCTCTCGTTTGTACGATCGATGCGTGAGGGTTCTCAATTTTGTCAATAACATAGAAATGCTTCCGTTCGAAGATTCGTCACGATGATATGTGTCCCGAGGAGATTCATGGGTGTTAGTCACGTTTCGAACAAAGTTAATTCTCTATCAATATCAGGTTCTATTTATATACGTAGTCACGGTTTGTGTGTGTGTGCGCGCGCGTGTGTGCGTGCGTGCGTGCGTGCGTGCGTGCGTGCGTGTGTGTGTGACTGTATGTATCCCTTAAGCATCGGCTATTTCTTTTTTTTTTCCAAATTATATACTCGTAAAATGTATAAAATGCGTGTATATATTATTATCTCCAGCATCGATTCTACTTTTTTTTATTTCGCGGTAAACTTTCTCGTTCTGCCAAGTACTTTTAAATTCTCCAATTCTTTCCACCTCTTATCCTTACCTCCTTACGAAATCATGGAGCCCATCTGGATACTTGAGATTAAAACGTCAGATTCGGTACGGGAGAGTTGTTCTCATCTAGAGAGTCGAAGAAAGTACGAACAGTGGGGGAGAGGGAAAGGAAGAAGAAGAAAATGGAAAATTTGCAAAGAAAGAAATGGGGATATATCGTAACAAGTCGAACACTATCAGTTGCATACGAATCAATTCGGTGAGAATGCAACCCTCTTTTCACGTTATATGCAGGCACATGTTCTTCCTTTATTTAATTATAATTCCAATTACCTGCTATGCGTGCAATCATACAGAAACAGAAGTGGAAAAAGTCATTTTGATTTATTTTCTTCTTGATATCATACCTGAAAATATTAGGTGTTGGAATTAATTCGTAGCGTTTTTAATGAAAGAATGTTATTTATTTCACATGAGCATTAAAAAATACATTAATGAAAGTACTTCCCATCACTTGTAAAACGCTACGAATTAATTCCAACACCTAATAATTTAACTCTCTTACATGTCGAGACTCGTCTTGAATGGAAAATATTGATTGAATGTGCCGAATATACTCCTTATTCTGTGAAATAATAACTTAAATCTCGATCAACTATTGTAAAATCCATTTTCTCTCGAAATGTAGAATGCGTGTAGTTCAAATTATATCTATATTTTATTTATGTGACTGTAAAATTTTTGTATTTATATATCTACGTTATCTAGCGGAACATATTTGTGATAATGTACGGAAAAAACAAATTATTTTGATGTAAACGCGATTTGTGATTTTCTCGCTTCTGACATCATAATCCCGGGAACAACAATTGTGAGCAGAAGTCTTAATCATATATTATTGAAACTGTTTTGTGACCTATTATCTTTTATTATCTTCTCTTAACGCGTTAAAGATAACCAATTTATATAAACAGAAAGAAATGCGTATTTTAAGATCGGATTCATATTCGAATCTTATATTTAAGACTGTCTTAAATATAGTCTCTTAAGATGTCATCAACCAATCACAGAATCAGTATCTTAAGACATTCCTTAAGATGGTCTAAAATAAGTACCGACTACGAATACCGCTTTAAACCTGTTACACAATAAAGTCGCAAATCGTAACCCGTAAAAAATTGGCTAATCACAGTTAAATATGACAAATAATTGATTGGTTAATTTCTTACGGGTTGCGATTCTATTGTGTAACAGGCTTTAATAACTTTCCATACGCATATACGCACATCGATACTACGCATAGCGAAACATCGACATGTATTTGTTTCATAATCAAACTGAATTGGCACCAAAAATTTTCCGGCTGAGTGTCCTTGATGGAATCAACAGAAAATAATTGCAAGGTAAATTACATATTTGCTATAAATATTGGACCCACACTTCACGTTGTTGTGTCGCGCGATCGATTTATTTACGTATTAATTGATCAAATTGGGATTTATTCGTAGGCGGTCGTGAGAGAGGCCGGCTCGGCCGTACCGGGTTTTAAGCGGACTTCTAACTACTTAGGAATATCCATTATTCAGCGTACATCTTGTTTAAAGCAACAGGTTCGAGAGAGTCCCTGCACTCGGCGCGCAAAGGAGTTAATGCCCGGCATGGATTAAAGAAGGGAACGGGTCGACTTAGGGATTACGCAGACTTACTCTGATGAGGTCTGTAATCGTATCATTCGCGAGACTAGCGATCTTAAAAGTCATAAGCATTTAACATGAGGGGATCACGCGCCTTTAGAACATCGCAACGTTTGCAATTTGTAGAGATTACTGCGACAAATTCAAATCCCAATCTGATCAACGCTACGATTGTTTCTCAACTTATCGATTAAAACATATTTATTGCGTGCATTTACGCATGAACGATTAACCAATATTTCTGATTGAAAAGCATTTTTATAGCTACATTATAAACAGTTTGTTTGATAAAAATAAAATTGCGGAAAAAAGCAATTAAACACAATATATTGCATAGCAATATATAGATTGTGCTCGACGATACGTCGATAGGCTTTAAATAAAGTTTTAGACCAATATTATTACTGCTATCAAAATGATGTACAAGTGTTTTTGAATTTTTTTTATATTAATGTTAACTATTACTGACATTTTCAAATTACAGTTTACTCTAATTATACAAAGTTTTATTTATCAATTTTATATAATTTTGAGTAGGAAAGATAAATACGAACACTTTCCAATTCTTTCACGAACTCAAAGATAATTGAATTCGTTTGTTTTGGTACAATGAGTATTTATTTCATAAAATTAATAGGCACAACTAATTAATAATGCCCTCTACCAGCAATTGGCCTTAAAGGCATAGTCAATTTTTTTTATTATGAATTTTGGTGGATAAATTTAAATCTGTAAAAAATAATTAAAATACAATTTAACTTTTATGATAATAAAAATTTGTTGTTAAAACTTTTACAAAAATGTAAGAATTTTTTCAGATTTTTATATACATCGACATATATAAAAATTTGCACTGAAGTTCGAAGATCCAGACAAAGTGTGAAATTACATTGTCGATGAAGGATTAAATAACGCTCAAAAAGTTTGTTACGTAATGGAGCTAGTTACAAGCGTACTATACAATCTTATGTAAAACAAAAATATAGAACAATCATTTAAACATTTCGAATAATTTGTCCACTAAAAACCCAAGACTATTACGCAAAAAAATAAAGATATTCTTTTTAGGCCTTATTCAAAAACTCTAAAGCTATCACCTATTGAGAACCACTGCCCACAATACAAGTAGAATCCACATTGTACATGTGTATGTACGTGTATGTATACGCGTGTATGTGATTACATGTAAAACGACAATGACTTCTTGCCTGTAATACCTATACGTAATGCCATTTTCCGTTAGCATTGTAGTTGTGATAAAATTCATTTTCGATTCTTTTAAATCTTAATTCAAATGGATCCTATAAATTTAGAATAAAAACACATTATCGAACTCACGAATCATCATGCGGAATCAATGAAATTGAGAGACAGTGAATTAGTCAAAGGTAAAAAAAGAAAAAAAATAGTACGAAAAAAAAATAGTTTGAAAGTTACCTCTAAACTCTTACTACAATCAAAGAATTTTGATGAAATCTGTGAATGGCTAAGGGAAAATGGTGACGCGGATTATTCGAATTATCGGTCTAAGGATGCTCGAACGTTGACTCGTCATTGGCGAACCTTGTAAATAGAAGTATACCAGTGATATAAGAATTGCACGTAGAATAAGCTTCGCAGCCAGCGATGGTAATGTACGGCGTGTCACGTACACCAACATCATTAATTCATTTTTCCGTTTCGTGAATTTTCGCCTTTAAGTTTTTTCGTACTTTCGCCATCGTTTCTCACACGCGGAGAAACGCGCAAGAAGGGTAAATCTTATTAGCGAGAGATATTTTGACCATAGCCTTTAAAGTAATAAAAAAAAACGGATTGACATGAAAAAGAAAAGTGAAAGAAATTCGCCGTCTTAGCGTTGTAAGTGCGTGATGAGACGTATTAAACGCGAAGGTATATATGTATACATAACGCAAATTATAAATATGAAAATACAAATATATAAATATATAAATATACGAATTACGGGGGACTATATTGGGTATACATATATAAATATATATATGTTATATAATATATATATTATTATAATATTTATGCTTTGCGACGTTGATTTGAATGTTGTTATTTACAAGAAAACTGAAGAAGCGAGACATTCTTATGAATATGCTCGACATATGTAATAAAAGAACGGATTACGTAAGAACTCTATGTGAATCGCGATTATCTTCTCTTATCCAGTATCACTTCCTTATCTTCCTTCAATTTCTAATCCTTTCTCTAATTGACATAAGCAGAAATAGTTATCAAATATTTTTTATAAATGAAAAATATCAAATATTTTATCATTTTTTAATATATCTTTCATTTGTATCATATCCAATGTAGCACAATAAATGAAAGATAAATAAATACGTCAAATATTGCGGTAAAAAAACAAAGCATAAAGAATAAATCTTTGAAATTTTTGGTTTAACGGAAAAAGCAATTTTGCAACTGTTATAAAATTCTTAAATATAATTGGTTCATACATTTAGAGAAATTAAGGACAAGACCAACCAATATTAAAAAGTTCCACGACAGTTACAAAGTTGCTTTTTCTGCTAAACACCAAACAGTCATTCTTAAATCAATGATTCGTACTTTATTAACAATTGATAATTAATAAGTTCATTTATCGTTCAAATTTTACTTTTCTATTCTGGTTAAGTACTCTGCAGTCAAGTTACAACGCAACGGATTACGGAGAACTCCGCAAACGTTTCATCCCTCAACGCACGATTCTGTATGCTGTGGGTAAGCTAAATAGAAGATCCAGGGGGGTTGAGGGAAGGGGCATCTAGCGAGGTGTTGAGGAAAAGGTAACTTGGGTGCTCGTAACATTCGGGTCGCGTGGTGGAATCGCATGAATCCGCGAAGTGAGACGCTATCTACCATCGACGGATTAAATCAGGTCGACTATGTGTTTATGCGGCAGAGGTGTATATAGGGGGATGGCATGAAAGTTCAACAACGTCGGATACGTCGGTAGAACGAAGCTCTGATAGTGGATACACGTCGTGCTGTATAACGGGGATCGATGGGCGTGCGGGGAATGTGTCAACCTTTTGCGCAATATTTCGCCGTTTATTGTCGCGAATGTTGTAACAAGCCGCGACTCGCCGGTCGGCATACTAACCAGAGGATTAATTACGCGTGCAGCCCAAGGCGGCTTGTGAAATCATTTTACGCGTAACACGGCGGGTTCCCCCCGCTGACAAGTTACTATCAGTTTATAAGCCCGTAAGCTCGTCTGGCGGTCGCTAATTAAAACCACGCTATTCCGTCCGAGAATTGGGACGGGACGGCGGCGAAGTTTAGCGGCGCTTAATCGGCACCGTACGTTTCGTTCGGCTTCAACGTTCTGAAATCCTTGCCTCATACTATGTACATATTTCCTTTCTACGTTCATCATTCTGTCGTGGTTACACATAGACAGTGTTTGCGGAAATATTGATTTCAAATGTAAATGTCCGAATAATTGTTATTTTAATGCAAAAGTTTCACATATTATTATTCTCAACAATTACTGCGTATTTTTTTAATGTTCGGATGAAAAACAAGCTGACAATTTATTATCTTACACAATCATTTAACTCGCGAGTACGATTATCAGATTTGTTTACGATTATCTGGAATGTTTTACAATTAAAATTATATTATTAATATATTGTATTATTAATTGTTTTCTGACTTATTAAGAATTATTTAGAATTTACGAACATTATGGATTTTTAATTTTTCTGAAAGACACAATTTTCTGAAAAAAATCAATAGAAGTAAAACACGTTAAACGGAATAAGCTCGTTACGTAGCTTATAATGACAATATTTCTAATAAATGAAGATTTTAATTAATATAACATTTTTTTTATTGTGAGTTTTGATGGAATTGTATATTAAAGGTTCGTAAAGAATAATTATTGAAAAAATATACCTATGTTAAAAAATGTTCAAACAAAACACTATTTTACAACTCACATTTTTTTCGCCGGGATGTAAAAATACTTTAGGTCAGGTGATTATTCTAGGATTAAGCATTATTTAAAAATTATGTTAAGTTTTAATTTCTGTTGACTATATCAATAAAAAAAATATTATAAAGACAATATAAAATTATTTGCATACATATATGGCAGGTTTGAAAATAGATTAATTGTTACATTGCGCTCGCCACAACGAGATAAAGTTGCAAAAGTCTCTAAGATATTCAGAGGGCGAACTTGTCACGGTCGAGAAGGAAAAAGAAAGAAAGACATTCTGAAATCTTGATGAGCTGAGTTGCCGGCAAGTAGGCATTGCAGTAGATTATGAATTAAATTCACTCTCAACTCGCGCACGCGCTCTCTCATTCTCTCTTTCTTAGTCTCTTTTACGTTACTTCATAATAGGTACGATCCATGGCGAGCAGCCGCCTCGCCAGGCATTTTCGTCGGCCATTCATTCGAGCTTCTCTTTCCTCCAATGACTTGCTTCTCTTTCGCTCAGCTGCATTGTTAGGGTGTTCTTTTCCCCTCGAGGAAATCGCCGGAAAGTACTCGCCGTATCATGAAATGAATAAATATGAATTAACTCGGCAAATTTTAATTAATTTCTCAAGAAAACCATACCTTGTTATCAATTTATAATCATAGAATGATATATCTTTATGTTTTTATTAAATGCAATGGTATTAAGTAAAATTTTTATTGCACTTCTATTTACAGCTTTAATTACATTAATTAAAAATTTAAGTATCAAAAAGAGAAGGTTTTTTTTTTAATTGTTTTATTATATTACCAAGAAAATGTGAAAAATTATTTATTTGCGTAAAACTTAGTCTTGTTAATTAATCTTAAAGATGGATGAGTAATAGATTTTTCCGATAAAAGCTAACCGACGAAAGAACAGAAAAGGTGAAGGGGCAAGATGCACAAGACACGAAGTTACTGAATGCCACGTACGATGAAATGATCGATATAATCGTGTTCTCTCAGCGAAGATTCGTTATCTCGATTATAGCAGAAGGAAGGAAAACGTCTTTACCGTAATTGACCGAAAGTTTCATATATTCTATTATATTTAATATCAAAAGAAATTAGCGCACCATTCCATACGGTCTACATTTATTTTCCAGAACAAGTTATTTCTAATGAAGTAGTAATGACGCTGAGTGAGCAAGAATGCCCTAATGTGAAGTAGTCTTCTTAAATATCTTGCAGAAAATAACAGACAAGAGACAGCAGCTCGTAATTTAATACGTATTATAGTATTTAATACTAGATTAGATATGTTTAATACATTATTTAATTACTCGTGTGCATTTAATATAATTTTAATAGAAATATTAATTTAATAAAATATTTTCCCATTGTCTATTAATATATCATTTACGAATTGGAAAGAAGCAAGATGTATATATACTATCGTTTATAAATTCAAGAATACTTGCGATTTTTTTGTATCTTTACATCTTTCTCATAAAAACTTAAATTTCAACAATTTTCTAATGTATGTAAATTGAAGAACATTGTAATAAACTTTTTCTTTTTTTTATTCTATGAACTCTTTAATTTCGTAATTTCTTTTTTAAGTTAAAAGCATTTTTTTTAAGTGAGTCTTTAAAAAAAATCCAATATTATTGCTAAAAATCATTGCATCAATTTTTTTAAAATACCATTTTTTAATATAAAAAAAAAAGCCTTATACTTTTTCGTTAATTTTCGTCCGATGATGTTTCATCAAGCTACAGCGCTTCAAAGTAAAATAAAAATATTGAAAAATTTTTAATTCTGTAATAAGAACAAAATATCATAAAAATGAAAGTATAAAAAAGAAATTTTTACAGCTCTATCTCTCCTCTTTAAAATGCATTTTTGAAACTTTTCCATAATTTTTTTTTCACCGAGACATTTAATTTTTCGTGAGATATGAGAAAATTACGAGCGTTTTCGAATTTATGAGAAACGGTATGTATAATTAAATACATATAAAAAATCTATAAGTTTTTTATAAAATGATTGGCATAAAAAATGTTTAAGACAAAAATCATTACACTTATTTACGTATAAAATTATAATATAAGTAATTTTAAAAACAATTATATTCTTTTCAATACACAATTGTAGAAAATAATGGCAAATGTATCTAATTCTCTACTTTAATTTCTTAAACGTTTTTAGCAACAAATTGTATAGATTTTCTAAAAAGGATATTATAAAATAAATGAATATTTATTTGGAATATGTATTTAATAGAAGACTTGCCAATCGTGTATGACAAAATTATTATTGATACCATAAAAGAATTTGTTTTTTTTTTCTAAGTACCACAACTGACAATGACATGACAGCTTGTTTGTCATCTTAGTGAATATCCTTGATATAATTACTAAAGTGCCAGTCAAATAGCTCGTAGCTCTGTGATTATAACATTACATATATAATATATAACGAACGGGGATTATTAAATAACAGGAGTGCCATTAGTGTGATGACTGGCAAATAGCTACGTCACATCAGTGGAGGATGTATTCACGACTAAGAACGACAGTGATGCATTCACAGAAGCATTTCGAAGGAGGCAATGACGCAAACACGAAATACCATATCGATACACAACTCGAAATATGACACAAGGCCAGCCGAACGAAAAGCCCCGGTTCTCGAATCGGCACGTATCACGCATATTCGGCACGGAAGCCTCGATAGGATATGGATTCTTAGTACGAGCCGCGTGGAAGTCCGGGAATCCGCAATCCGTTTACGAATTTCGAAGGGCAAGGTAATGGCTCGTGCGTAGTCGCGCGGTTAGAAATTACAATTCGAATTCCATTGCCGTAGCCGACGACGCGACGGGGCGAATAAGAGAGACGGTGAGAGGGAGAGCTGGACAGGGAGAAGTCGCGGAAAGGGGAAGAGATACGGATATTGGAGTAAGGTAGGATACGGCGCCAGTAAACGGATGGAGAAGCAGAGAAGTAAACGGGGGAGGGGGGGGGGGAGGGAGGCTGCCTCGTCCTGGCAGTTGATCCGCGTGCGAGCGGATATAACCGGTTTTCGACCTGTTCGGCAGCATTCTGGAATTGTAATCGCAGTTCCATTCGACCAGGGATGTTCTACGCACGTCGTAGTCACCCCTTCAACCTCTGTCCCTGTCTCCGCGAGCGGTTACGATGCGGTCGGATTCCATTTTAATTACTTACCTTCGATCCGTGTCGTCCTGTGTCCCGGCGCCTTGCGTTGTGTCGCATCGCGTTGCGTTCAGCATGATGTACTCTCTCGTGATGTATTACTCTTTCGTTAACGACACGTAATATTTCTTGAATTAATGCAACCTTTAACTGTAAAAACAAAAGGACGGCATGTATTTACGGTAAAAAAAAATTTTGTTTTTTTTTTTAGTTGAATTCTATAGTAATAAAAATGTATAACAAGATTCTTTCATTTTTTTTGCTTCGTTTTAAGCGCAATTTGATTCTAAATTTATAATTTGAAATGAAACACTGCTATCGCAGTACAATTTTGAAAAAATCGCGAAGAAATAATATTCCTCTCTTCGATGTTTTTACTAAATAACAATTCTGATTTTTAAAATGAAAAAGTTATTGAAGATTGATGATGAGTTATCTCGTATGTACAGCGAGAAACCAATCTGTATGAAAATGTTGTTTATCGTCATGGTTTTGAGTATTCATATTTGATTCTTAACTTTTTCTATCTGATGAATCTTTTTTTTTTTTTTTATAAAACTTGTTTTAGAATGTCTTATGTTAAATAGGATTAATGAAAGATAAAAATTACATTTCTCTCGTTTAACAGCAAAAGTATCAAATTATTCAGATTAATTTCCAGATGTAAAACGGAAACGGAGGAAATGATGAAAAGCTTTCATGCACAGACTGTAACGCTAATTGAAGTTATGTATCATATATGGTGCACCACCAGGTAAAAGAGTTGATAAGCTGGCGCTTTTTTAAATTTCCTCGGACTTGACGTTACGCTTGATCTTCATAGTGGATGAAAACCGGCATATTCTCGCGAGTCGGAATGAAAATTGCAGAGCTATGATGCCGAAATAGCCACTATTTGTATACGTGACGTAGGTTCCGTCCACGAAGTGAGAAAATGAGAAAATACTTGGGAAGATACCCGCGCCCGCATAAAATTGTGTCCATATACGCCGGCAAAGAGAGACGATACTGTAATCAAACTCGGTGAATTTTTGAAGCTGCTGTTCTACTTGCTCCATTATTCCACTCGGATATCTCGAAGAGAGGTAGGTCGAAATGTATGTACTATGTACATACATGTGCTAATTTAGAGCACGTAAAAATTCGAGCTATATGATTGAAGGAGCCACGTGAATAATAATGCACCTCGAAAATTTTAAAAATGTAGCTTCGCGTATTCTTGATATCAAATAATGATATATATCATGCACGATTTACGATCGTACAAATAATCACGACGATAAGATTCATAATCATGTAAAAGTTATTTGTAATTATATTGTTCTTTATCTTTTCTAAATATGAAGCGATTATAATCTAACATAGTGCTGGGCATTATTATGTAAAAGTTTGAGCGACATAATGAGAGTGAGATACAGTGTGAATGTATATCAAGAATAAAGCACATAATTGTGAAGGAATGTTTGCTAAATTATTAAAATTACATATTATAAAAACATAACGTATATTGATTATATCATGAAGCAAAAATCTCTCAATCGAGCTAATAATAATCGAACGATTCGTAAAAATCCAATTCTTTTGTGGTTAAACATACATGTATACATGATGTACAGACAGTACATATATCTTTATCGGATTTAAATAGATCGTAAAGATTTTATGCTAAATTTCACTTGTTAATTTTTTTAAATAAAAAAATTAAGATTATAGGAAATAATTGTGCAATATCTGTGTAATATAATAACTAGTATAATATAGTTAGAAATTCTTGAAAATTCTAGTAATTAAAAAATAATATAAATTTTCTCGGACACATTGAGATAAAATTTATCAGAGATAAATATTTAACGAACGACTTACGTCAAAATTACTTTAAGGCTCTAATGAATAATTTAAATAATATATAGATAAGAGCTTAATATATAGATAAGAGCCGAAATATTTTTGCAAATGAATAATATCAGCATCAATCATCCGATACAAGATAATCAAATATAAACAAGATAATCAAATGTAATCTGAATATGTAATATGAACTGAACATTATGCATGTACTCAACATTTATACCAAATATTATTCATAGTCGTAAGAATATTTGTAAAATTTCATTATTATTACAATCTATACTTTTTTGACACTGAGGATGATCATATTAAAACTAAAAGTATGTTAAAACTGTTTTATTATTGTTGTCTTTGATTATTTAATACTGATATATACATCAGTAGAACACTTAGCTCGGGTCGAATAGCCCTTGTTTATTTATTAGTTGGTTAAACATCTATTTGAAGTATTGAAACAGAGGATTATACGCGCGCAGAAGGCGATGAGAAACGCGTGAAAGCTAGAAAAGTTAGTTCTCTGTGATGTACATTAATATAATAATTATGATATATAACGTAATCATAAAAATTGATCTGTTTTATTATAAAGTGTGGAAACTCACAATCGTAATTCTGGATTTAATCAGTCTTAAATTCTTCAATTCTCTTCAGAATTTTGAAGTAAAGATTTATAAAGACGCTTTAATGATTTAATTGTCTTGTTAAATGTATAATTAATATAAACGAAATTTACTAAATGATGCGTACATTTTATATTATCATAGCAACTATCGCTAATTATTACACAAATTTGTGTAACAAAAATAGATTTGTTAAGAATATTTATTAAGAATATTAATTTTGTTTGGTAAAAATAATTTCGAAAATTTCTATCATTATAATGGAAAATTCTATTTTATTTTAGCGGCAAATTGAATTTGTTTAGTAGCAAATTCGAATTTTTATTTCTATAGATTTATTCAATGAGATTTCTTAATAAAAATTGATTATAATAATGGAGATCGATTACTTTACGTTGAATTCAATGGAACATTAAAATGGTTTTTGTGACAGTGAAATCTTTTCTTTCTGAGTATGTTTCGTTCTAAAAAGAGGAACACTTTTAAATCATTTATGTATGAGTCATTTATGTATGCAGCTCTATTTTCTTTCCACTACATTTTTCGTTTTTATCTTTCAGCTTTTTAGTCGCTTCAATCAGTCGCTTACGTCTTAAGAAACTCGTCGTATTATAAAAGCGCAACAGTCAATCTGTTGCAACTGAGTAGTCATCATATCACGCTGGAAAAAGTTCAAGTTCCTCTTTCGAATCTTTGCCGTTAATATTAAAATGATAACAACGAGTTTTTACGAAGAATAAATTATTAAGAAGTTCTGAATATTACGAAAGTAAAAATTTTATTACACGTAAGTATGCAAAATATAAATCAAATATTATTCTAAATAAAGCGAACAATGTTTTATGCATATCTTTTAATACGCATATATACACACATTACATACACAATACATATATTCTATTCTTACCATATTATTTTTTAGATTTCAAATTAATTTAAGAATATCTCTCTCTCTCTCTCTCTCTCTCTCTCTCTCTCTCTCTCTCTGTGTGTGTGTGTGTGTGTGTGTTGTGTGTTATTAAAACATAACGAAAATAAATAAGATTATATATCAAAATATAACAATAATTAATAAAATTAAAAAAATAACAAAAATGATTAGCCAATGTCAATATTCCATCTATATAATGCTCCAATTTTTATTTTTATAATAGTAAAAATAAGATCACTTTAATAAACATTAAATGAAATAAATAAAAGAAATTAAGATTTTTGAATTCTAAAGTGTTGGATAAATGGAGCATATTAATTTTCGATGATAAAACAGAATTGGATAAGAGACATGTATAAATTTACTTTCTTTAAAACTCTAAAATAGTCTTTTTAAAAATTAAAGTAGCTCATATTATTACTAACTAGAAAGCATTAATTAAAAATTGTCAACTTTATTATCTGGTATATAAAAGAGATAACATTATTGTTTTATACTTTTGATCGCTACAATTATTATTATTCTTTACATTTAAGAAAGTCCCATTGTAGGGTCCCACGTGTTCATCCATTTATTCAGTATTCATATTCTTATTCGGACATTCGCGTAGTTCATCAGTATTAAACTTAGAAAGAAAGTTAGCCACGGTGTTCAGTCCGAAACTACTTTATACTTTTCCTCATTTGCTTTTAAACTCCTTGCACGGTAAGTTCTTCTAATGAGAGGTGATATATTTTAAATTCATTGAATTTAAGTTCGATTCTTTTTACTCTTTCGAACATTATATGCTTAAAAAGTTATCCGAAGAACTATTACGTTGTCGCTGCCAGTAGTGTAACCTCAATTGTAAATTAAGAGTCGCTAGTAAGTTGTCACTACTAATAACATGGATCTCTCATTTTCTTGTAACAATTCATATTTATACAAGATCCAAATATTTCTATGAAGAATCTTTACGAAATTACAATTTAAACAATCTTTTCTTTCTCTTCGACTATTAAAAGATTTGAGAGGATTAGCCAAGACGCAAGTAATAAATAAAAGTCGTACGTTATTTAATATAGAGAAACCATTTGCAAATAATTGTTCATTCTGTTTTCTTTTTTCCAATCGCTTTTTCCAATCTACTATCATTTTAGTAGTTATTCCAAATGATATCTAGAGACACTATCTTTATAGGTGTCATGTGCAAAGATTACGTCATTGTAAGTTCAAGTGAAGATTATTACACATATTGAATAATAAACGGGTTATATAAGACAAAGCAATGATTTTATATAAAACGCCATTAAATATGTCATGTTAAAAAAGCATGCATGCACTTCTTATAAAAATTAATAATTATATAGTTACATTACAATTTTAATTAAAAA
Organism: Acromyrmex echinatior; assembly: GCF_024713525.1. Classification (NCBI taxonomy): domain Eukaryota; kingdom Metazoa; phylum Arthropoda; class Insecta; order Hymenoptera; family Formicidae; genus Acromyrmex; species Acromyrmex echinatior. Next base: position 135,587 of record NW_028259060.1, read on the forward strand.
TTTTATAATTACAGAATAGAGAATAAATCTCCGATGTTATTGTAGGGATTGTAGATGAGAGAAAGAGAGGGACTTTGATTAATTAGCAGATCGTATTTGGTTTTAAAAAAATATTTATACAAATGTAAAAATATCATTTTTCTGCTTGTATTCCTTACTATTATTTTCTCTGTAAAAAATAAAATATATACATTTTATCTAACTATGTTAAGTATCTGTATTTGTTTTGAATATGTAGTTTATCTTATAATCGTTACAGATATAGACATTAGTTTATAACAACTATACTCATTATTAAAAAGATCTTCTTTTTATGTTTTGTGAAATTTAATAAAAATTTAATTGCTTATAAACGGATGAGAAAAAGGTTACACACACACACACACACACACACACACACACACACAAAATCTATATGTATATGACTACAAAAAACTACAATAATAAACAGTAAACATTCGTGCAAAAAAGTATAGGTCAATAGCAATTAATGTATTATTTGTTACATAATGTTTATACATTTTAAAATCCACATCATCAGTTTAAATAAAATCGTCATCCAGTGATGTTCTTATTTTTAGTCTAATATTAAGATTATCAAAAGTATAACGTAAATGTCAAAAATTATTTTTATTATAGATATTTCATCACAAATATCTGAAATTATCTTACGCCGTTCAATTTAGAAGATGGCAAAATTTCATCAACTCCTAAGCATCACATTAATGTTTTATTCTTGCTTATTAACAGCATCAAAAACATTAACGTCTGACCCTGCAGACCAGCAAGATGATTATTTGACGTTACGATTAGTCAGCACGGTGATATAAAAAAATCACACTTCACAAGAAATATATATATTTATATTAGGTGTTGGAATTAATTCGTAGCGTTTTTTAATGAAAGAATGTTATTTATTTCACATGAGCATTAAAAAATACATTAATGAAAGTACTTCCCATCACTTGTAAAACGCTACGAATTAATTCCAACACCTAATAATATATATATTTTCTCAAATGTATTCAAAATTAATACAATTAAAACGTGAAATTTTCAGGTCTTTAGACATGGCGATCGTACAATGGACAAGATAAATCGCGAATCTTATCCGAATGATCCATATAATGGTCGTAGTTTCTACCCAGTTGGAGACGGAGACTTAACTAATGTAAGATCTGATTTACATTTTCAACATAAATATTATATATTACATCGTTTTATTTTTTTTTATCAGTAAAATAATTTTATAACGTGATGCATCATGTATTCGATCTACTAACAATTACATCGTAACAATTACATCAATATTACCTATAATTTCGTACTCAACAATACAAATTATCACACGTTGTAAATAATAGCTACATTATTGAATAGAAAATTAGAATATAACATCAGAATACTGGTTATATTACTGTTAGTTGATGTTTATTGGAATATTTGATAAAGTAATCTTCAAAAATTATATTCAGATCATCTTATACTTGTTATACATTTTTTTAATTACGGCAGATTTTTTATCAATTTATAGTTAATTTTTTCATAGCGAAGGTATCAAGGAAAATTACAATTTTATATAACTTTACAATTTTTAATCTCATACTTTTTAATTGCGTCCCAAATTAAAATTTTATTTGGACTCCATTTGAAACTATTTTAGAAATGTAATTTTATTATTTATTTGAGTTCAATTTTGCAAAAATTCATTCTTTTTTAATTATACTTAATTCGAAAATCATAAATGTCTTGATAGCATCGCTAAAAAAAATTACTTAAAAAAAAATCTCTTGTCCGAAATATGATGCGCGAAAAGTGAGACGTTCTGTATACATAAATTAGTATTAACGCTTGCATTGCATCTTCTGCTCTTCGTAAAGCTTTTCGTAGTGTATCATAGCGAATATACTGCCACACAAGTAAGTACGTCTGCAGACATAGCGGAAAGATCAACATTTTTCTCATTTCTTCATTTTTGCGTGGAATACATTACTTCTTTATTTCTTTAAGTTTTTTTTTTAAGAAATATTAATAGCATGTCGTAGTTTTTTTTCTTCTTTTTTATCTTTATTAACAATATTTAAGGCTGGCAAGAAAAGAGCATACGAATTAGGGCTGCTGTTAAGAAACAAGTACCACAAGTTTCTCGGAGATTTGTATTATCCACCGAATGTCTACGCACGTAGCACGTGGGTAACTCGAACCAAGATGACCCTACAATTAGTTCTTGCAGCGCTTTATCCGCCTGCCGAAATTCAAAAGTGGAACTCGCAGCTTTCTTGGCAACCAGTAGATATGATATATTATCCAATGGATGAAGATGATCTGCTATTTCCAATTAAGTGTTCTATGTAAGCAAACCTCTTTTCTTCAATCAATATTAATATAAATAGTTATACATCAACAATAATGTTTCGATTATGTCTGCATTCATACGAATATTTCATATGGACGAGTCGATTATTTGTATTCTTTGCAAACATGAAGCAATTAAATAATTAATGCAATTAATATATTGTATAAAAATATCTTTCTGTAGATATCTTTATAGATGTCTTAACGATTCTTAAGATTTGATAAAAAAATTATATTTTGAAAAATATATGTATGTAATGCAAATAATATAACCTAAATTACAAATAATAAATAAATTACAAATTATCATAATTATTACGTAATCAAGATCACAGATCACAATAATATCAAAATGACATTAAATCATGAATAGAATCGTGATTCTGATCGAAAAATAACTTTTAATGACCATTTTAAAACCATTTTACATCATTTTGATGATTTTTTGTTCTGTTTGAATAAATTATATATTTCTTGTTTAAATTATTACTCGACAATAATATTAAAAATTTATTCTTATGTCTTCAATAGATACCACGATACTTACAAAAATGTGATACAAAATGCAGAAGTGAGAAAGAAAATAGACCAGTATGACAATTTGATGAAGATGACGTCAAAGTATACAGGAACTAATATTACAAATCTCTTGGACCTTGCTCGTTTGTATGGTGTTTTACATTCAGAATTAGCTATGGGATTAACTTTACCTAACTGGACGCAAACTATATTTCCGGATGGCGAACTTTTGAATGCGACTCTTTTATTGTTTGATCTACTTAGTTACGATCAATTAAATAATCTTAATGGAGGCATGTTTAAATAAAATCTCTCATATATTGTTTATAAGTTTATCTAATTATTAAAACATAATCCTAAATTATTGAGAAGTCTAAAGAAAGAGCTTAAATTATTAGAAAGCAAAGACTTCAACTAAATTGTATTGCATTATCAATTAACCTTTTTATATATTCCCATAAAATATTCATATAATATTCAATCTTTTGCAGGTGTGTTATTAAATAGATTAATTAACGACATGAATAAAATGATCAATGGAACTCTACATCGCAAAATTAATCTCTTCTCCGCACATGACATAAATGTATTTGGATTGCTACTTGCTCTAAATGTTTCCGAACAACATTTACCAGAGTTTACGAGCAGCGTTATTGTAGAATTACACGAAAGAAATGAGAAGTATTTTGTCAAAGTAAGTGTGTTATTTTTATCTGCTAGTGACAACGCAAATAATATTTGACTAATTAATAACCAATGGATAATGTTTACTTCTTACAGATATTACATTATTTAGGTATTCCACCGAAAATATTAGAAATTAGCATTCCCGGGTGTGAAGTATTATGTCCATATGACAAATTTATCGAATTAACTAAGAATACAACTGAGATATTTAAACAATCATGTTATCCAGATGATCAGAAAATAACCAAACCTCATATTTCCACACCATTTGATAGTAAAAAATAATAGAACACGCTTCGAAACTTCAAGGTTTTTTTTATAAAAATTTACAAAATTAAGTAGCTATTGTAATCTCTTTTTTTTACAAAATATTTATTATTCTTTTATCAGAAATAAAATTAAAATCAGTCGAGGTATTATATTGAAAAGATGAGAATTTCTAATCTCATCATTGGCAATTCAATTTTATTTAAATGAACATAACGAAATAGTTAATTAGAAAAGAAATTTTATAATTTTACAATACCTTCAAATTTAAGGTACAATAGCGTCTCTCATGTAATAAAATCGGCGCGCTAGTTTTATTACATTTCCCTCATTATATCCAGTATCGTACCGCCGAAAACTAGATGCCCATACGATCGTGGAAAGTTAAGTTCGTTAAGTATGCTCAGAGCCGTGTCTTATCGAAGACACGGAGCTCAGATCCTCCGCCTACCGTGCCGTAGCATAACAATTACCCTATTATTTCGCACACACCACCGCGGCGATTCGTTGGGCCTATACACCGCACATTTCTGTTCCACGATATACTCTCAACTTCCATTAAGGCTAAATCTTTTTGGCTGTCGCGTAAGCAGATATCAACGTTGAAGTTTAATTTGCTCTTCTATTACCGTTTATGTTAGGCGATGAACTTTATTTTGATTTGATATTTTTATAAGAGACAACGATCTTTTATAAAAAGGAAGAAAATTATTATTAAAATATTCAATTTATTACTTTTATAATATTTTATAGATATACTTTTTTATAAGTATATGTTACACATATTATATACTATAGTTATAATGTAATATATGTTATTATATGATATACATATATCGTGTAATGTAAACTGAAATTCAAAATATTCTTTATTTTTTGTATGTTGCTTGTCAACATAGTTTTATTATATTACTTGTTGTATACAACAAAATTATTGTAAATCTAAATCTCACAAATAAAAACATATTGACCTATCTGTTCTTACAAGTCTTAAGAAAACTGTTCCTACAAATAAAAATCATACCGAGAATTTAGAAAATTTTTGTAAGAGATATAGAAACGATGCCAAACAAAAGTTTATCGTATACTGAATTAGTCGCGGTGTTCTTTCAATTTTGAAAATCATTGCCGAAACTTGTCGCCGGAAAAGAATAGGAGGTTTCAGCTATTCTAAAGACAAAGTTCATCTTTCTTTTTCCCTTTTCTTTCGTGCCGGACCATCCTTTTCTGTTACCCCTTTTTCTCCTGTAATCCCACTCTCGCTCCGTCGGGATAAACTCTTGAAATTTCCGAGAGTTGCCCGGATGAGAAGAACCAGTTCCGCACTCCTAATTCTGCGGAATTAAACTCGCGAAATCGTTCTAATTGCGGATACAGAGCATCGGGGCACTTGCATCGAACGAGTTGCATTGTACTTTTAACGATGTAATACTACAATTGAATTAATCACCATTCAATTTCCCCAACACAACCGTTAAATTATTTTTATGCTAAAGGTCGATTATTATAACGTTAATTTACAACTGCTCAAAAATATATTACTTTATCGAATACGTCCTACACCAGAAGAAATATAAATCTTCCTTAATAAACTCTAATTAATTGTGTGTTGAATTCTAGTTAATTTTTCAGTTTCTTTATAATTAAATCTTGAATTACAAATTGATTCAAGTATGAAGTTATTAGCCAGTTTATGAAAAATTAATCTTCCTTAATTACGACATTATTCGAATTCGCGTTTCTGTATACAAGAAATGTAAGAATAGGTATTAAATAGAGCGTTCCGTAAGTTCCTAGATGAATGCATGACACAACGGCCGAGAAAATGCAAAATTTGCCGAAAAGACTGCCGTACGGAAGTTAGTTTGAAAACGCACAATTTAATTGAACATTCGTAATAATTTGTCTGCACGAGAGGGTGCTAACTGAAACTCCGCGGTTTGCGTTCGCGTGCGATTCGTCGGCAGCAAGGAATTAGCACGAGCTGTCGAGTAGACAATACGGAATTAATTATAATTAACTGCCATTCACAAAAGTTTCCACGAACAATTTTGTGGTCGCACCATGCCGGTTATAATGAACTCTCTCCTGGCAGCTCCTATCATTTACATACTCTTACATTCAAACTGGGTTTTCGTTTGGCTGCTGCGCTGGTTCGCGACAACCCCAAGAGAAACTTCTTTAAATTATGCCCTTTGGAATATACCATGCCTTCGGCATGACGTAGAGTATAATGTCCGTTGAAAACTTTCCACCGGCACGAAGAAATATCGTTGCAACATCTAAAAATGCATACGACTGATTCTTACCGTCAAGTAGCAGAGATTACACATTTTGAAAGAAAAGCCTAGCTTTTGACAAAGGAAAATTACATAAAACATAATTAGAAAGATTTTTGTGTAATTCATGTTACATAAAAATTAATCATGTACATTATTATTTATTGTAGTTATATTTATTATAATTATATTATAGTATATTTATTATATTTCTTGTCATATTAATTAATTTATATACATTCCATAAATTTACAACATTTTTATATAAATAGATTAATCCTTGATTCAATTTTTTAAATAATTATGAAAAAATTTTTTATAAACCTAACAGTTGTTTTGTACATTATTTATATGTCACAATTTATGTGTGATAACAATAAACGGCTACTGGCAGCTACGGAATAGCTCAGAAATAATTAACTTAATAACATTATTATTTAAAAATTTAATAGTATTAAATTAATACTAATATTATTTAAATGTTTTAACATCAAGTTACACGTAACCAAAATTTTTTACAAGTCGATATTCTCGCATGCGTATCGTTATCCTTTCGTTGGAGGTTTTCTTCATTTCAAGAAGTAATATTGGCCATATGGTCCTTATATTTACGACTTTATCCTACTTGTAAGAATCGTTTCTGTATTGTCCTACCGTGTTTAATCAATTTTGCGCAGAGGCTCGTAAGATCATGTACGATGATGTGTTAGTTGTCATTAAAAGAACAAGAAACAAGAAACTTTATATTCTAGTATAAAAAATAAAGAACATCCACGTAAAGAATATCAGAAAAGTTCTTTTTATTTACTGAAACATCGATTTCAATTAAAAACCTATAACAACCCAGCACACTCCTCGAAGAGGCGTCTCTAGACATTACATTCTAAGGATGTTCCCAGGACGTCCCCTAGGATAAAGTGTGCTGTATAGGAACAGTACCATTAAATTAAATTAAATTAGATAACATCTTAGTTCGTAAATAATGATGATTTGCAAACTACTGTATGAGTTTCAAAGTACATCAAAAGAAGGAAATACCTAAATTTCTCTCACTTCCGTGACATAATTCGTAATTTTGCCGACTAAATTGTGGGGGAAAAAAGCCAGCGATTATCTCGCTTATGTAGATGTATATGTATACGTGCATAATATTAGAGAATGTAAGTGTGGCACCGAGCTGACGTTCGGTAGTGCATTATCAGTTCGCCTCGCGCTCATAGGAAACCGCAATTTCCACAAATTACACGGATGAAAACTGACTCTTGCGACTGTACACCATCGGCTACAGCGCGGTGGAATTCATGGGTCGCGGGTTATGCCGCATTCGGTGGTATGTAGTAATTAGCAACATTGCTCCCAGATCTCTCGTGGATGGGAGGATCGAGCTGAGGGCCGAGCGAGGGGGTGGACGAGCGGGGGCCGACGGATTCGCCGACACAGATTTCATTTCGAAGGAATAGAACGCAAACGGCGGCGATATTATCTTGCCTCTGTGTTGCGACTGTGACATTTAACGATCGGTCAGACCAAGGTTCTCACAATACCGCCGGAAATTCAAACAAAATCATAATGCTGTCACCTTCTTAGTCTATATTATTTTTCTTAGTCTATATTATTCTTAGTCTTTGAAATTATACATATCATTCATATTGACATAATTTTTTTATTTTGAAAACTCTTCATCAGCCAAATAACATCAAATTTTCATAATTCTTATAATTTTCTCTCACACAAAAAAAGAAGTAAATTATGAATTTTCAGAGCCAGAGTATAATAACTTTTGTGAAGTGAATTATATTTGCCTTTTTAAAAATTTTTCGTGAATTGGATATCATTTGTGTATAAACAATATGGCAAAAATAGAAAAAGAGAACTAATTAGTGTTCCAACAACCTGCAGATTGGCTCTATCAATAACTGATGATACTGCATCAGTAATTGATGAAATATTATCAATTAATATAAATAATTCTAACGAACGTGATTTATAAATAAAACATAAAAAAGGAGCATGAAACCATAGCACTGGATGTTATTTGTGAAATTTAATTATTCATTAATAAAAAATCTTTAGACGTTTCGGCCACAATCTGGTTATCTTCAGTAAATCACAATATTAGTAAAACGCAGAATTTAGCAGAAATACGTACTAAATATTTAATACTTCTAGCAAAATTGTTTTTTATAAAGCATTCATACGTTTTAACGAATTTATAAAGATTGGATGTACTAGACACTACACGCAAGGATTAATAAAGGATTAATAAGAATCAATGCAAAGAAAGAACATATATCGAAACGTTCTTTGCAATCGAAGCATAGCTGTATGAAAATCAGCTGTATGAAAACTCAATTGATTTCTCTGCGATTTCCATGAGAGAAAATAATCTGAAACAAGACGCACCGAGTTTTGCTTCTGCAGACGTCTTTCCCGTCGAGTTTATTAAAACGCCGTGCAGCTGTAGCTGAATTATCGCCTGAGTTTCCTGTTTTGGCTCTCCCGCGGCAAAAAGCGCGCGTCGCGCAACGGGAACGAAACAATTTGACCGCCTTATTCGAATTTACTTTTCTCCTGCACATTCCGCGCGCCCGTATCAGCGCCGTAACTTTTGCCAAGCGGGGGCAGGCAGTCGCGCCATTACTTCCGAAGCTAATGTACCCTCACAACGATCATTATGTAAATTCAAGTGTGATAGAGCGTCCCGCCGGGCTATAATGCGAGCGAAACTTTTTTACGGAAGCTAATCAATTCATTTATCGTGTACCCGATGTCCGCTGTTCGTTGGGATACGATGGTACAAATATCAAGATTGTCCTTCAGAGAATAAATTCCCGCAGGAAAAGAACTCACGAGGAGCCACGTGGCGTCACGTGCCGACGAAAATTGTTTACCTACAATGTTTCCACAAATCTTCGCAGACGATAAAAATGCACCGCGATTGCGAACAGGTCATTTTCAAAGTGACGTTTAACTCTTCGTTGACATACTGAGTGCGAACCACCCACGAAATTATTTTAACTCTCTGAAACTCAATTTTCTTTTATTTTGAAGAACAAAAATACAAATGTTTATAAAAAAATTTCTGTTTTTTCAATTCCCAAAATAGCCTACATTCAATATGTAAAATAAATATCCTTTATCCAAAAAACCAACTTATTTTCTTTTTCAAAGTATCTGAACAACAATTCTGTAAATTTTTAACTTTTAATATTGAAATTTTTAAAAGTTACAATTTTACTTGTTTTTTTCTCTATTCATTGAACTCAAGAATTTTTTTTCACAAAAACTGTAATAAAATTTCAATCAAAAACTATTTGAATGTATTCTATAAACCTTGAAATTGACCCATAATTTTTTTCATATTGATTGGATTTTTTAAATAAGAATGTCAGTTGTTTAAACATTGTTCTGAGTGTGAGTCATTCAGTGTGTCAAAAAATGATCAAAAAAGGAAGTGTGTCAACGAAGGATTAATATAATCCTCCGAAATTGACTTTCAAAATCTGTAACACAATTACTGACCTTGGATCTACGTACAAGATCTATTTAATTTACGTTAATTGAAAGGCATTAATTAATTTCAAGGAACCATAACATATGGCTCATTATAAAAAAGAATAAATATAAATATATTTTAATAAGAATATCCAAATTTGCAGATGTAACATGAAGAAAATCAATATCGAATATAAATCGAAATAAATCGAAATTAAGGTAAATCTCATTATACATTAGTGGAACCGGATAAAGAATAAAAAAGCTGGCCTAAGGAATAGAAAGAAGAGAGAATAGATGAACGCTCCTATAATTATATCCAGAATTAAACTCATCGGGCGGTGATTTCCCCACGTCGGAAGCGCACAATATCGGCAGGCCGGAATCTCTTTATCCATCCGCATCCGCGAGCTCGCCGAGTGTCGGTGGACAAAAGTGTAACAGCGGGAGTTAGACGCGCTCGATTCGAAGGAGAAGAGGTCGCGGAGCGCTGGAAACTTTCTGCGTTGATGAAATTTCTTTGGGCGAAAACTTCACCGCGGGGTGGCGGCGCGACGATGACGAAGAAACCGCCACAAAACCGCGCGCAGTTAACCGCAGACAAAATAAAGGGGGGCGGAAAACAAACGGCCGATTATCTTTCTCGTCTTCGCGTTCACGCGCTTTCCGCGACTCAAACTCGTTCGAGGAAAGAATCGATTCCTCGCGCGAGGAATCGATTTCTCACGCGCCTGCGCGTCACATCGTGCGAGGTTGACACACGTTGACCTAACACACTGTTTACTCCGCTAGTCCGCGCTGCTCCACGTAGTAACGTGTTTATGTTTATGAGTAGTCCTCCGCGGTCTTCCGAGAACGTCTGGGAACAGAACGTGATAAGGTAACTTTTTGCCGTGATAAGTTGACGAAAGACCGCTTAGTTCGATTTTGCCGCAACGATTTGTTTTTATAAAATCGTGTTTGCGTCTTATCTTAATCTTGTTCTCCTTGAGATATATTTGTTTTATTTTTTGCTACAATAGAAAAGCATAACATAAAAGAAACGAACCATGCCGTGTGTTTATAAACACATATGTAAGACGCATGAGAGATTCTGGTCCTCTATTCTCATCATGATTTTATGTGTTGTTATTATTACTTTATTTTATCTCCATGGTTTGTTGTCTGTTCAGACTGTATCAGAATATACGATGGCTCAAAGTGATCCCAGAATCCCGGATTTGCAGGATACATTTACTCCTTTTGGTTTACCATTATCTGGAATATATAAGCGGTAATTTTTGAATTGCTTAACTCTGTTTCGTTCAACTTATTATCAATTCGATAACCTTTGATACAAAGATATAATAAAAATAACATCTTTTATTTATGTTACAGAAGTTACGCTTATGTGACAATCAAAGACAGATTGTCGGTGATATTAACGAAAATTATTGATATACTCTGCCAGAATAAAAGCAAAATTGTAGATACATACAATGAGGTAATCTTCATAGAAGCAGATGTGTGTGTGTATGTATGTATGGATGTGTGTATATTGTGTATGTGTATATTGTATATGTGTGTGTGTGTGTGTGTGTGTGTCACATAGCAATCAGTTTCCCATGCCGTTATGCCTTGAGACACAATACATGTTATTGAATTACAGAATGCTGAAAAAGATATTAAAGAGATTATAGGATTCATAAGTCAACTGAAAACTGAGATCATTACTAACAAAGCCTTGAAGCCACTGCGTTTAAATACCAAAGCACTTAATGACGCCGAGGAATGGAATAAATATCTAGAGTACAGAACATGCGTAGAAAATGGAATACCCACGTGGTTCAATACTGTATGGTTATATTGCGAATGCTATATGTATCGTATATTAGCTCAAGAAATTAGTTTATTGTAAGTTTTGATGTACTAAACGTAATATGAATTTATAGAACAATCTAAAATAACATATAAAATATCATAACATATAAAAAAAAGAGTATAAAACCACAGCACTGGATGTTGTTTGTGAAATTTAATTATTCATTATATTAATAAAAAATCTTTAGACGTTTCGGCTACAATCTAGCCATCTTCAGTAAAATCACAAATATTAGTAAAACGCAGAATTTACATATATCTGACATTGAATTCAGTCATATAATATAAGTATGTATAAATGTATTCTTTCATCTTGTTAAGGTGTATCGTACAACAATGTCACAGCGCCAATTATCATGTTGCAAGTTATGTAGAAAAAGAATTTCCAAATTCTCTTTTATAGACAAAATGATGGATCTTAAGCACTTCCCTCACGCAGATGGAAATTTCTCGTGACATTGTCTATTGTTATTCGTTGTTGAATAACAATACACAATGTCACGAGAAATTCGTTGTTGGAATAACAATACATAATGTCACGAGAAATTTCCATCTGCGTGAGGGAAGTATTTAAGATTCATCATTTTGTCTGTAAAACAGAATTTGGAAATTCTTTTTCTACATAACTTGCAACATGATAATTGGCGCTGTAACATTGTTATACGATGCACCTTAATAAGATGAAAGAACATACATATTTATATTATATGAAATTCAATGCTGAATTCAATGTCAGATATATGTAAATTCTGCGTTTTACTAATATTTGTGATTTTACTGAAGATGACCAGATTGTGGCCGAAACGTCTAAAGATTTTTTTATTAATGTAATGAATAATTAAATTTCACAAACAACATCCAGTGCTGTTGTTTCATGCTTTTTATATGTTCGATTTATAAATCACGTTCGTTAGAATTATTTATCTAAAATATCGTTTTGCAATTCTAGGAATACCATGCACAATTACGATCCATTTGAGTATCAAAAGCAAACTGATTTTATTAACGCCATTGAGTCTCTGGACTTAATGATTGGCTTGTACATAAAAGACATACTGTGCAATAAGGAATATAATAAGGAAAATTCAAAAAATGATTTTCTGAAATTTTTGAAATTGAGCTTATGGGGTAACAGGTTGTACTATTTCTATCTAATTCTAATATCTTTATATTGCATTGTCAATAAACAATGATTTCTATATTTACAGACATGATCTATCTGCAACTGCAGGAGCTCCTTCTACTCAGATTGATAATCCACTTGTGCTAATAGAGTCTTTAAACAAAAATATAGTAGTAAATGATTGGGAGAGCATATGGAATATTGTGAAAAAGATGAAAAACGATAATATTCATATAGTACTTGATAATGCAGGATATGAATTGTTCATTGATCTATGTTTAGCAGCTTTTTTGGTTACTGTTGTACCTACGACTAAGATAACGTTTCACGCAAAATTATATCCATGGTACGTGAGTGATACAACTATTCATGATTTTCTCTGGATGTTAGATTACATGAATGCACTAAACGATCGTCCAAATATACAATTATTGGGTAAAACATTCAAGAATCTAATGGATCAGGAAATTTGGTCTGTTAAGGTACATTTAATTTGTATCCTCTGAAACTGTTTAGATTATTATGTAAAATTATGTTAAATATAATTGTAACTTTTTATTACACAGGAAGAGCCATATTGGACAGGACCATACGATTTTTCGCAAATGAAAGAAAAAGAAAAAAATATATATGCTGAATTTTCCGCTGCTAAATTAATAATATTTAAGGGTGATCTGAATTATAGAAAGCTTCTGGGTGACGTAAATTTTGATTACAAAACAAGCTTTGCAACTGCATTGGGAAATTTTCAACCTACAAATATTTTGAGCTTGCGCACCTTAAAATCCGATATTTGTGTTGGATTACCAAATGGTATGGCTGAATTCTTTGAAAAGCATAAAGATAAACTGATAACCGGAGAATATGCCGTCATTCAAGCAGCTTTGTTCAAAATTTAAATTATAATAATCTTTAAATTATAATGATCTTTAAATTATAATAATCGTTATCTTTAATTATCGAATATCTTTGAATTGATAATCGTAATTACTGACGTTTATCATTGTACAAATATATAAAGTTATATAGCACAACATTTGTATATATACAGATATGCATGAGAATATATATATATTGAAATATTTATAAAAAAATCTTTATATTTCTTATAACGTATTTATATTTATTCTGTGCCATATATTGTATATTAATTATTTGATCTGTATAGTCTATACATATATATATATATATATATATATAGAATATATATATAGAAGTATATATATATATATATATATGTATATATATATATACATAAATAAAATCTATAGCTAATTACAAATATTTTCTAGTATTTTACACTATAAATTTTCATCTATATTTTGTATATTACTTTGATATATATAGTTATGTGAAATTTTCTTATAATAAATTCAGCCATTAATACAAATGTTGCTAATTTGTAACTAATTTGTACAATATAATGATAAAAAAACACGATAACAATAATCTCTTAATAAATATTTATAAATTGTCATTATATAATAATGATTATCTAATTTTTTAAAAGTCTGTAAAATAAAAGTGTTGAGAAATTATGGTATTAAAATTTTTTGTTGTTCCATCCTCATTACAATTAAATATGTTCTTACGTGATTGTTTAAAGTTATATACTATTTTCTGTTATTGATTATCTATTCAGAAATTATGACATGCCTTTACACAATTCTTATAATTTAAAACACTGCTCTCAATCTTATTTCATATCAATTGTTATCAACGATTAAGTACTATCTATTTAATTAACATATTACATATAAATTGAAAGAGAAATTTAATAAGAAGTAATAAATGTTGATAATTTCTTATTTATTGAATTTTAATCGACGGTATATTACATACGTATGTGCACATAAAATTATAAAGCAAGTCTGTAAGAATATAATACTATATTTATATCTACAAAATATTCAAATATATGAAATTAAATTTTCTATGTTTTGATTTAAATAATTTGACATTAATTCGACGCGTTGTATACTTTAAGTATAATAAATTTATCACAATAAATTATAAATTTTAAATTGTAAAATATAGTTTCAACAAATATGATCTGATTTAATGTCCATATACTTATTCGTAAAATGAATAATAGACTAATGTTTTAAATTGGTATGTTGAGATTTTTTTTTGAGAAAAAATTGAGAATACGTTAGAATTTTTTATTCTTAAGTTTTATAACAGATTCTGATTAACATATTCAATATTCAGATATAAAGATATGTTCTTCATTGTAAAACTTCAACTGCGAATAATGCGATATATATATATATATGTGTATATAGTTGTAGATAATAGATTTCGAAAGAGATTTAAAATCTCGCACATAGCAGTTGCAAATATTTATTTATCATTGTTATGTGATATAAAACATTTACTTCATAATTAAGTAAAACTTATTTCACTGTACTCGATTTTTTGTATCAAAATATCATGAAAAAGATAGATATTTTACCAAGTGGCGATAAAGCTCTCCCATCAATGGATTTTAAGATTAAATGTAATAAAAAATTTATGTGTATATTAGAGTATTCACAAAAACTTTGAATAAAATTTATTAAATATTGTTTTAATTACTTGTAAATATATTCATTATACTGTAAAGGCTACTGTAATCATAGTAATTATAATCACTACAATAAAAGTGAAGTAATAATAATTATTACAATACATTTTAATAAACAATTTAAATTCATTAGAATTTAAGTATTATTGTCATTACAAAAAACTAGATTTATATGCTAACATATGCTTGTCCAGCAAGCATTTTTAGATGGAACAGTATTTTATTAATATAACATTAAACAATCTATCTATTAAATAATTTTTAATATCCATAAGTAAAGAATGTGTATGTATGTATGTATAATACTTTTACGTACGAATATTGCTTTTATATCCAAGCATAAATGACACAAAATCATTAGTATAGATTATACTTATTAAATTCGAATAATCGTAAAAATTGGATTTAAGTTATAATTTTTCTCTAAAATAATATTATAAATATTAAAATAGTGATTATAAAGTTACTTAATATCTCACTATATTATGTAATCTAATATCTTTTTATTCATGTTCAATCTAACAAAATGTGCCCTACAAAATTTATTTGAAAAGTAAGTGCAAATCATAACTAAAAATACTTAAAAAAATATTATATACTAAAATATTATATACTAAAATATTATATACTAAAAATTAATTCTGATTATTACTCTGAATTACTATTTATTCCCCTATTCATTTTCAATAAAGAACTAAACCATAAAATTTAAAAAAATATAAAACATAAAATTTACAAAAAAATTTTTTTTAAATTTAAAAAAGTATAATTTTTTAATAAAATGCATTCTTTGTTCTTATAACTGATTAGCTTCTAAATATCTATACATTTTATATGCATCTTTCTACATGATATATCAGTAATCAAGAAAACAAGTGAATAAACAGAAATATTTGAATTTATATTACAATAATTTTTTGACAACTACAAATAGTTTGATACATTTTATGCTGTTCTTACAATATACATATATCCTATATATGTTTCTAACTTTTTCATACATTGCTTGTAACCAGATAGAACGGATTAATCTAAATTAAAAAATCTTCACTCTTTACCATTTTGCAATTTTTGCAATTTTTTTTAAGTTACCCAAGCAAAATGTTTAAAACCTATACAACTTTAAGACAATTTTAAAATATCTTTGAAATATCTTTAAGAGTTCTTTAAGAAATATCTTTAAGATATTTCATAAAGAACTCTGTGAAAGATTTTAAAATTGTCTTATGCGTCCATTTTATCTGCTCATTTGACAATCTTTAGAAAATATTTCGTTAAATATTGCAAAAACTGCAAAATGATAGAGAGTGAGTTTTCAACTCAGTTTAGTCCGCTCTACCTTTCCATAAGTGGTGTGCCAAAACATTTAAGACACTCTACATGTCCGCCCACTAGAATCTAATAATGTTCAGTAGCAGATTATTAAAATTTATTAATGAACTCTAAGAAATCATTTTCACAATATTAGACAATTATTTACAAAAATATGTTTCGAAACAACGGTAAAATTATTCAAATAATGCCTTTAAAATATGCTTGGGATGAGACATTACACATCATTTATTTTTATGAATATTAAAAAATGCTCCAAATACATTCCTGTTTAAATTCATTTTTTTTGTTCTTTTTTGAACAAATAAAATTGAATTTAAATAAAAAAAAATTTTTTTATTAAAAAATAAGGAATTTTGGCCATACATGCTTCTCTAGCATAATTAATTATTTCACAAAGTTGTTATATTTAATAATCTCAGGACAAACAGCTTGTAATATTGTACATGGACTAATATAGACGGTTCAACTATCGAATTACAATGAAATTATCACTTATCTGAAAAAATATTTTGATAACAGAAAATATCTATAACCAATAATACATTCGTCATCATTCTATTTAAAATCTGAGTACTTTACTGCCACATGGTAATATTATCAGTACAGTTTGTTTATATATACCAGAAGACATTGCAACAATATAATAATCTCTCTGAAAAACATTGATATAGAGTAGTTGTGCAGAAAAAATTTCTTACAAAATTTGACAGTTAAATAATTATCAGAAATGTGACACTTCGCGTAATGTCGCACGAGGTCAGCCATGTTATAAAATCATATTTATTAATATTATCTACATAATAAATGAAATAATTAACGACATTAAAAATATATCTAAAATTCTTTTCTGGAAAAAGATTTTAAATGCATGTATAGATTGATTAAACTTAAAAAGGAACGCGATTTGATCTAAACGATTCGCGGATATAACGCGAAACTCTATATGACATAAAGAAAGAGGCACATGTATATACTATATATTAAAAGTTAGGATTTAAAGGAATATCTGTACATACTTGTATATTTCACAAAATTATGACTAAAAACATATAATCCAGATTTCTTCAATATCACCACGCTCAATATCTATAACCATTTTGAGGCACCCCGCTTAGTATCTTGCATCTTGTATTATGTTTACAAAGATACATTCATAAACACAATGGATACGCAAGAAATATTGAAGTTGAACGCAATGTAATCGTTCCTTCCCAAATAAAATAGTACTATCCAGCACAAGGCATACACTCACGCTTCTTATTATTTTATAATATTTGGATACGAATATTCATTATATTCAGCTATCAAATATGTATAAATAATAATAACGAAAAGGAATCATTTAAAAAATTTTCTATATATAATAGTTGAATATGGATTTGGTCTGAATTATGTAACAAGAATTATATCTATTTGACATAATAATTGGCAACTAAAAGATATGCAAAATCATTAAGTTCATTATTCACATTAGTATAAGAATAATAGTATTGTATAATACATAATAGAATTTAATAGTAGAAAACTATTCCGCGTCCACGAAATTTAAGAGTTAGTAACTGTTACTTGGTGAATGCAGCAAATACAGCCCAAAGTACTGGATTCGCGTTACGTTTAGCAGATTCCGCCTCAAAATCAAGGTCTAATAATGTCCGTACTCTTCGCATCGCTACTTCATAATCGTCATCCGACAATGGCGCAAATGCATTTTCTAATACGTCAGCTGCATGAGCTAAAATAACTAATGCCAATGTTCGTCTATCCATACGAGCGGCATCATTTACCCAACGACCTAATACAGCTTCTTGGATCTGAAAGACAGAAAGTAACATATGCCTATTCATGGATTATATAACTCAATTTAATTCATTATATATTCTTTTATGTAAAATGTAGAACGCATTTTTTATCCTTGCCCATTATCTGTTTTCATTTTTATACGTTTATACTTAGATACTCCTTTTATACTCTTTTCTTTTTATTCTAAGCACAATGTAAGTATAGCTTTTAGTACAATTAATAAGAAATATAAAAATAACTAACGCTACAGATTTAATTGTAAATTAAATTTTCAATTAACAAAATGAAATATAATTTAATATAGATCTCCTCGAAACATATTATTTTTCTATTATGTATAAGTTAAATGCGTAATAAGTATACTGCAAAGAAGATAACTATATAAAATATATATGTGTGTGTGTGTATATATATATATATATATATATATATAAAATTATATTATACATATACATGTATTTAATTAGGGAGCTGTTATCTTATGTACATGCCTGCTAATCAATGTAAGGATATATAGGGTAATCCATTTAAATCGACCATCTAAAATATCTCGCTTATTTTTGATGATATAAAAAAATAAAAGTGAAAGAGTTTCGAGAGGAACATATTTTAGTCATGTTGGTTTTTTTTTAAATGGAGGCATCAAAAAGATATAAAGGTTACCTCCATTTTTTAAATGAAATAGTATAATTTTTTTTACACAATATGATTTTTCTAATTATTCTGCACATAAAAGTATTAAGATAATAATATCAAAAAACCAATAGTTCACGAGATATTTGACATTTTATTCTGAAATATATTGACATAAAATGTTAAATAACTCGTAAACTATTAACTTTTTGATAATCGTACCTTAATACTTTTACGAACAGAATAATGAAGTGAATCAGTTGATGGAACGAAAACACATAGTTGCTTATTTAAAAAATTACCCATTTTGCATACATATTTTTTTTAAAGCAATGATACGTTTTCTTTACACTAACTGACCATAGACTTCACCTTATTATTCTGTTCATAAAAGTTTTAAGATACGATTATCAAAAAATTAATAGTTTACGAATTGTTTAACATTTTATGTCAATATGTGCCTCGTAAAAGAATTAAATATCTTTATTAACTATTGGTTTTTTGATATTACTACTTTAATACTTTTATATGCAGAATAATTAGAGGAATTTTTCAGAATTTTTTAATACCGTACTTTCTCGTGTTAGTAAAAAAAAAAGAAAATGCAGTATACACACTAAAAAAGTTGATAAAAAATTCTGAAAAAATTCTCAGAACTTTATGAGAAGAAAATAAATGATTTGGCAATATTTGGCAATTTTTAGTAATTAATATCTTGTTAACTATTGCGAAAATTGCAAAATGGTAGAGGACTTTTCAACTCAGTTTAATCCTTTCTACCTACCCATGAAATATTTAGCGATTATTTCCAGACACCTTGTATAAAGATAAGATATTATTTCCGTAGAGGATAATATAACAGCATTATAACATAGAAAGTTGAAATAAATGTTCAATTATTGAGAAGTTTTCTATTCACAGTTTATATGAGAAAATAGGTTATAAGTTAGGAAGCCTTTTTTTTGAGTAAACACTACTTATTTTAGAAAAAATTTGATAAGGTTTAACGAGCTTTTTATTATAAATAATAATAATATTTGTGATCTGGTAAGTCAATTATTACACTAGCAACAGTCACAATAAATACATAAATATTGTCAGTATGAGACATGTATAAATTATATTTCAAGTTTGGAAGACTTATACAAGTACAGATACAGAAAAATAATATAAATTGTAAGGTAAATTGTTTGTGCATGTAAGAACTTGTATGTCCTTTCAGCCTTATGAATATAAAGAAGCCTTAGAAATCTAATTAATAATTCCCCAATTTATTCTATAGGCACATTATATACAGTGAATGAAAACAGTATTCAAAAGAGATATCTTAAAAAAAAACTTTTAAAAATATAAACATTAATTAACAATTTATTAACAAAGAATAAAATAGTCTGTATATTTTTCAAAATTATTTTACACAATAAGTATTCATATAGTCGAGAAATTTAGCTTTTCGGAAAACTCTTTTTGTTTATATTAGAACAGAATAAACTAATTGTATAAAATTGCTAATTAATATTTATTTTCTATAAATAAGGCTTTTTATAATAATTTCCTCTTTATAAACACTTTTTGTTCTCACTGTATCGATAACTAAAAAGTAGTATCATAGAAGAATACAAAGAAAATAAATAATTTACCTTTTTCACGAGACGGCTTTTAGCAAGATTGTCAGTAAGAGGATGAGTTGTCATATCAAACAATAAGAAATTTTGTTTCTCTGTAGTTAAGACACCCTTCTCGACAAGATTTTTTGCTAGCCGTTCTCTGACATTTTTCAACTGATACCTCAATTTTAAAGGATTCCATGTTTCTCCTGCAATCATGCGAGACATTTTAGAACCAACATCTTGTACATAAGTACAGTAATAAAGGAACTAACCACTGAGATATTCTATCCAACTCTGCACAGTTTCAGGTGGATCTGTGTCCTTTAAGTGTTTCAAAGCTTCGTCCAACAGTACATCTCCCGTAGGTGCGTCACTTTTCAAAAGAAGCTTCCTAGCTAGCAGACTCTTCTTACGCATACCAGCTTTCTCGAGCTCTACTCTACCCCGAAAGGCAAGCTCCGCTAAGATACATCCTCTTAATCCGGAACTTATGCAATCGTTCCAAAAGGACGTATATCCCTATGAAAAAAAAGAGGACAAAAAGTTAAATGTCGACCGGTCCAGGAATTCACAAAGGAGATAAAGATTTCTAGGGCATAAATGAACCTCTTTATCCTTGAGACCGAGCAGCAGAACCTCCTCCATAAGAGTGAGACGTGTCTCCTTGTCAGAGTCATCGTCGATGGTAGGATTGCAGTTAAGATCCTTCTGGGACAAGCAGTCCGTGTCCGGGCTTTGTCCAGATAGTTTATCGTTGTGGCCGATGAGGTCCGCGTTCGGACCGTCCTGGCCGCTGCCGCCGCCACCGGCGCCGCTGCCGCCGCTGTTCACCACGCGTCGTCGCTGCACCAGCCCGTCACCGCGATTCATCGTGCAGCACAGGTACCACGATGAGTCACTTGGAAGTACGTCCGCACGTTCCGGAGAGAATACACCACCGCGAGCAACTTCGATCAAACGGACGTGTCCGTTTCAGACGGTGTCGTTATTAGAGGGAGCCGGCACGGGCATCCATCATATGGTAAACACTATGCCGTTGACGTTTACTCCAAAGTGACATGTCTCATCCAAGATGGCCAAGCTCCTCTCGTTTGATGACCTCCTCGCGCGATTACTCGCGGTGGACCGAGTCAGCGCGGCGGATGACGCGCGGCGCGGCCGCGACGCGATGCGAACGCGATGCAACGGCCGATGTGACGAAACGATGGGCGTTCAAGGAATATGGGACCGCGTATCTCCGCTTGATTCGAGCTTGCCTTCTGCCGTCCGCGTTTAACGTGTGTCACCGACTCACCACGAGAATCGACACGCCTGCGAGGAAAGTGTCGGGATGATGAAACACACGTGTAAAATCGCGAGACAAATCCGGGACATCGAAATTCGTACGGAATTCAGCACGAGAATTCACTCGTACCACGTAGAGGATGAGGAACGAGAAGGACGAACATCCGTTCGCAAATCGCACCAGCGGCAACAATCACGAATCAGCGAGCGGAGCAGTGTAGCCAAACCAGTGCCAAACCATGCACAAGTTTTTCTATACCAACCGAACGACGTGAATCTATTTATCCTGTGAGATCTGTTCGTATTATTTGCACTTTTTGCACTCAGCATCTCCCTTTTCTTTTTTTTAACGCCCGAATATGAATTTGTTTATATTTTTTTTTATTGCTTATATCTTTTGCACTCCATAACTTTGCTTTCTTTCTCTCCATCAATCAAATATATAGTTATCTTGTTTTAAATGTAAGAATTTTTGAAGATTTGAAGCAACGCGAACAAACCTCAAATTACTCTGATTGCGCAGAATGTTCATTGGCTTTTGCGCGCAGCACATAAATGTGCTAGGGAATAACTCGAGATGACCAATCAGTCTTCCAGTTTTCCGGAAGCGATAGACAATAGACACCTGTGCAAGAAAGGAACAGCCATTTCCGGTATTTCGTTTGCGTTATGTCAACTGGAAAATTTAAAACTTTGACTCGTATTCAGAACACGCTCATATATAATGAAGTTAGCGTGCAATAGTATTCGTAATACATATAGAAGTATTTAGATTATTTAGAATGAGTTTTTATGTCTGAAATTCATTTTTAAAATTCTATTATAATAGTATAGTGAAAATAAAATAATATAGGGCCACTTCAATAAATTCCAATCAACTTTAATCACGATGATTCATTTGAATTAATTAACCGCATTTATCATTTCAGCTACGATTGGTCAATTCTAATTAATGGAGACAAAGTGTCAATTAAAGTTGATATGACCCATAAAATAAACTCCTATAGCACAAAATTTGTAACAATACTGCTGCAACGTTGCAGCAATATTACTGCAAATTCTGTGCTGTATGGGAAATATATAGTACTGATTAGTTTTATACATAGATTAATTTTATACATATGGCCCGTATTCAGAACGCGCTTATAACGATGTTAATGCATATTTACAGTATATAATAATAATTTACGTCACATATACTCAGTGAGCTCTATAATATACAGAATGTACTGAAGCGTGCGTGCCTTTCCTGAACCAAACTATAGAAATTAAACTGTGGACGGAAAAAAGGAAGGCAAATAAATATACTAATTGTCTTTCTGACTCTTTTCTGCAAATAGCACAATTAGCAAGTTCCTGAAAAAGAAAAGTACTAATTTTTGCATCAGGGTGTTATATTTTCTAGAAAATGGAACATCTCCATTCCTCGATGGCGCGTTTCAGTATATTACAGAGCTCACTGCATATACTAGAATTTTAGAAAAATACAAGTACGCATCATCGATTAAATATGAACCTTTGTGTTTTCATCATTTAATTTAATATTGTAATAATTCAATTACATGTATCTGTCATATTAATCTTTTATAATATTTGCAAGAAATGTATTTGTTGATATTGCTATTTAATACAAAAAAATTATTAATATAAACAATATTTAATATAAAAAACACGTAGTTTTAAATAAAAAATTTTAAATAATAAATGTATGATAATTTTTAATTAAAGTTTTGCTCTTCTTTATCTGGTAAATAGGTAAACAAAATTGAAGCTTTTTTTTTAATTAAAGCTACTTACTTGAAGCTTTAATTAATGATTATCAGGCAAAAAGATATTTTTTAATTGCAAAAAATAATTACTGATTATTCATATTAAGCACTTCATTTTGGTCAGCCTATGTTAAAAATTTTGAAATACATAAAGAGTATAAATGTAACTATGTAAATTAGTTACTGTTAATCAAAAAATATAATTTGTAAGTTAAATTACAGTTAGGAAATTATAATTGGAGGAAAGAAATGAAGTTAAGTTACAGTTACTGAAAAAAGTAATTCTATTGTCTGTAACTTCGTTACAAGTGACAAGTTATTTTCCAACCTTGAATATTAAATTCATATCGATTTTACTGCAGGTAATCGATACGTTATGAGAAACTTGAGAATATTTTATTACACAATAGCGCACACATACGATCCGATAAATGAGCTAATATCACGATTTTAACTTCCGATAAAAAAAAAACTGAATTCTTCCAATCTAATTGAGATCTATTTATATATTTAATTATTTTGTTTTTTTTTCTGCTTGCTTATTTTACGTAATACAGCGCTCTGTTTTATTATTTTTTACAATTATCATCAAACGTGCACTTAAAAATGGAAACCATCTGCGAATATATTTAAATATTTTTTAAGTCTTATCTCTTCCATTATAAATAACAGGGCTTAAAAAAATGTTAATGTTATCAAGATTTCAACCAAAATTTGTAACAAGTGTACAAAAATCTGTTGCAATAATTTATATAGTTATAAAAGCGACAAATAAAATCTATCAGAATTCTACATAGCTATCCCAATCAAAATGATTTTGTTCTTTATCGGTTATTCTATAGACATTCAAATTTTATTATCGGAAATGATCGAGAAGCAGAATATGCGGAAAATTCGATCCTAATCAAATACAGTTATTTACTGTTAGATAACAAAGAAATAATAGATTCAATTTTATTATTTTTAATTTTATATGTGTCGAAATATAAATCAATCCATTTCTGCAATTAGTTTCAAAATAAACAATGTCTATATTGATGTATGCACTTATTCTGTTGGTAAATTAAATTTCAGTCAAACTTAATTTACATTTCTTGAGTTAAAATTGTTCAACTCTTTGTTTTAATTAAATGTTGAATAGGTGCAGTGGTGAGACTTGTAGAAATGATTAAAAATAACTCAAGTATAATAAATTATATATAATTTCATTTATTTGACATTACATATGAATTTAACAGTATTCGATCGAAGAAAGATATAAAATATAAAATAAGATAATATAATAGTAACTGCACAGATCTATTCAATTTTTGGTTCCGTCTCCCTCTCTTACATTTGGCTTTAATTTTCATTTTTTAGGATAATAACTCGCATAACTTTTATATCGGAAGTCTTGCATATTTTGGAAATAATGAAAGCACGATAATAGAAATTGAGATATAGAAAACTGACAATGAATGCCCTCGGTCGAGGGCACCGATCAGGCTTGTCACGGTTCTGTCCCGCTCTACGGCAATGAGCAACGTCGAGGAGCAAGACGGAGCGTTCCGGCGTTCAGCGGACTTCAGCGTCCTGAGTTCAGTTCTCCGTGATCGCTCGATCAGGTGGCATCGAGCGGTATTTGCTCGCGCCCGATCCATCGCGTTCTCGCGATTGTACTCTCAACGAAAAAAAAAAGAAGAAATAAAATAAACCGCACGTCACTGGATATCGCGACGTTGTGTCCTTCGTGGGAAACCGAGGTACGGGATATTCCCCGGGAAGGGAAATCGTCGATAATGATTCAGCGGATTCCTCATTGAATAGATCAGTACGTCGGATCGGCTATCAGGTGAGACCGGCGAAAGGAATTTCTACGGTCACTACCGTCGCGCGAGAATTCCTCTCCGCGAGTACGCAACGCGCCGCGCCGCGTCGTTAATATCCTGGATTCTTGGATAACATAGTTGCCTAAGAATGACGTTTACCAAGGACTTTTTAATGTCTTTTGAAGTTGATTGGCGCTCAGACTTGTTCAAAAGCGACTCTCGCTGCGGGAAATTTCGGATTTTGCGGTACAGCACAGTTCCGCAGGCAGAAACATCTCACGGTCGATAGTGTTTGAAGTTTTTTTAAAAATTATATTTAAAAAAATCTTATTTTTGATCGAGGCGAATCTCGATGTTTAATAATATTCATCTAGATTTACAAGATTTACAAGATTCGCCTCCGATCAAAAATAGGATTTTTTAAATATAACTTTTAAATATAACTTTTAAATGTAACTTTTCTTTTCCAAATTGTTGTTCAACACCGTGTAAATTCCATTATGAATTATATTAAATTTAAGAGAAATTGGAGCGCGTTTCATTTCAGGAATAAAGTCTGATCTTTTTTAAAGCGGAGTCTAATATCGAATAATTTATTTAATGCTACTGCAGAATTCACGACATTGTTGCAATTCTTGATATTAAATATCATATAAAAGTAATCATATCTCTTTGTAAAAAGAAAAGATATTATTATGTTAGGAAAGTTTTACGTACACATATAACTACAATTGTAATTATATACTTAGTTATGCTCTGATTATAGCAGCAATCTTTTAATTTAAAGATTTTTCACATCTTAATATTTAACATATAATTATATGTTATTTACCTATATAAGTATTATTTAATTTATTTTTAATTTTGAATAATAAGTAAGTTAATCTATTTAAACAAATAAAACCACCAAGTTTTAAAATTAAAATAAATTAAAGTTACAATTTATTTTAATATAAAAAAACTGCACAAAGAAAAATATGCACAAACAAGTAATATCAATACTAGATAATCTAGATACGACAATAATTATCAAGAAATGAGATCAAGATTAGAATGAGATGCTATCGATATCAATTGAATTATGTTATTATATTATTAAATAATGAAATAATTCTAAATTCAAATATTATTGAATAATTTCTAAAATTATTTCTATAACATTGTAACGAATGCGCAAGAAAAGGAATCTATACTTACAACTTCCGGTTGCTTCGATTTAAATTCTAGAGTGAAGCGACGATCGTGCATCGATGTTCTAAATAGGTGTATACGGTAACAGTAATGCAGTAGCACACTTAAGAATTACATCATGATTACATGTCCCTCCGGCTGACATGATTCTAAATTTCACACGAGCTATTATTTCAATCGCGCATCACTCGTCGCCGACCCTCGATTCCCCTGCGGCCGTAATGAATCGTCGTTTCGTCGGCCGCTTGTTCATTCCGCCTCATCCGTCGATCTCACAAAAGGGAAACCATGGGAATCCCGTCTAATTATATTATTCATAATTAGCTGGGGTTCGCGCGCGGAGCGGAGCGGAGCGGAGCGGAGCGGAGTAGCGCTATGCTGAACGTGCTGCAGTTCTATAACAATGTGAAACGACGTGGTTTATCACGATTATCCGAATGTACTTGATTATTCCGAGACAGTCAGGATGCACACGGGCGTTCGGTTTTTTTTTTCTTTCTTTTTCTCTTTTTTCCGTTTTCTTTCGAGAGAACGGAATTATATTTACTTTGCTACCGGTATCCGC
Source organism: Acromyrmex echinatior (assembly GCF_024713525.1). Classification (NCBI taxonomy): domain Eukaryota; kingdom Metazoa; phylum Arthropoda; class Insecta; order Hymenoptera; family Formicidae; genus Acromyrmex; species Acromyrmex echinatior. The sequence goes on from NW_028259060.1 coordinate 162,733, forward strand.
CGCGTAAAGTAGCAGCGAGGTAGTAAAGTGAAACGGATAACACCTGTGCAGTTTAGTTGTTTAGTTCACGGATACGATTTGGTTAACTTCAAATTATACGGTTCTTGTCGGAGATGGAAATATTTCGGTTGTGTGTTTGTACGAGTCGCGTTTCGTTATGATATAGTGTGTATTTGTACGAACGTCACTTTTTTACTAACAATGAGTTACGTGGGACAACGACAAACATGCACCACACAGTAACATGTTTTCGATGAATTGTCTCGAGTCGATTTCACGGAGATATTTCATTCAAAGAATATTTGTGCGCGTATTAAGATTTTAATACTATGAGATACATAAATATTTCTTAAAATTCTTTATATAATTTTTCAGAATTTTTATATAAATTCCAAAATTTTTTGAAATTTCTGTAGGAGGTTGTCGTATCAAAATGCTTATAACTCAAATAGAAAAAGGCAGAAAAATCTCTTTTCTTTTACTGTAGATTGTTGATAGAATATTAATTTGTTGTGTAAAATGATTTGCATCACAAGATTTGTATATATTATTTATATATTTTTTTAATTAAAAAAAAATGAAGTTGGTGAGTAAATTTTTCTTATCACCTATTTTTTTGTCAGATAAGTTTTTGGCATTGTTAATCACGATATCCCTGTATTCATAGAAAATGACATGTCTTAAAAGATCTTTGTTACAATTAATTAATTATTATCCTAACAAAGTGTGTGAATACAATCTCTTTTATTAAAAATGGCTATGTGGGGTAGATCGATTAAAATGAGACAAGGTTAGATGAATTAATTTTAATATCTTTAGAAAATACATTCTTAGAGAATATACTTACAAGTATATTATATTTCATATAGATATATGTATGTTTTTTCATTTTTCATATAGAAACTATGATATAAAAATAATTTATTTTATAATTAAAATAATTATTTTATATTTTTATAATTATTTTTGTATTAATATCATAACTATTATTTCTTAAAATATAAAACTGATATAAAAATAAAAATTTTATTTTTTATATGTGTTATCCATAACAAATATGTTGCCAATCTTAGAATGTATGACATTCAATTTAGAACACAGGATTAATTGTTACATTTTTGCAGCTTCATTTAATATCGTAAAATTAAATAACTAAATAACTTATAAATCGATTATAGAATATCATTACATATAAACTTATATATGCATAACAACACTGTGCGAGCACAATAATTCCATGGATTTACTTTGTTAATTTCTGTAAATATGCTGTCGCATCGGTTTTATAATGAATTTATTTATGTCAGAGTTGTTTGTGAACGCTTGCATGTATCTTGTGAGTGCATATTTCTCGCCTGAAAAGACTCCTCTTTAGCATACGTACGCGTTTTAGGACGTACTTACGTGCGACCAGGAAGCGGATTTTAACAGCGTTTTTAACGACGTCTCGTAAACCACGGCATCGATAAACACGCTGCTCCCAACCGCGTAAGAAATTACATCGCAATTATATGTGGGTTAACGCACAAATTTCAAGCTACACGAATATAGTAACATTCGGCAATGAAAAAATGAACGGTATCTTCAACATTCTTCACCGGGATACGTATTCGAAATAAATGTACGAGAGACTGGACTAAGAATTTGATGACTAAAGATTCGACGATTCTTTTCAAATAAGTGCATATTTTCCTAAAGCCCATTTTACAATTGCGTAAACATAATTGTAAGTGATTGTAGTTGTGCACATTTTCCTAAAGCCCATTTTACAATTGCGTAAACATAATTGTAAGTGATTGTAGTTGTCATTTAATGTTCTTTTCATATTTGATAGTGATTATTATATAGTAGTTAATTCTTACAACTATAATCACTTACTACTAGCTACTTAACTACGTTTACACAATTGTAGAATGAATTTAAGCTAGACTGCATCTTTAATCCGCAATCTTTAGTACACAAATGATTTTCCAGGCCTCTATTGTACGATATTAACGATACAAGATTGTTCGTATTTGGGTTAATTTTCACTTTTACAAGTATTTTACAAAAATTATTAAGTGATCCTTACATATACTTTAATATTTTTAGAAAGTATTTATACTTTCTAAATTCGTTGAAGTAAAATATTACTGCAAAGAGTGAAAATTAAGCCTTGAAAAAGAATGACTTAGTTTTTAATCTTTAAGAATGGCATTTCACTCTTCAGAGTTTTATTCTAAAAATTTTAGAGAATAAGAGATGGTTATATTAAAGTAAGATTGTTTAAAAAAAGGGAAAACCGTTATTTAATTAGATGCTCCAATATTACAAAAAAAAAAAAGAAATGCGCGGAACATGAATAATCCAGTGTATGTACTAAAGAAATAATCTTAAGGCTATAGCACACAAAATAAGTAAGCAGTAAGCAAATCAATACTTTGATTTGCTACTGCTTACATTATTGCCTTACATTCTACTGTGGATTGACCAATTTGCTTGCGTCTTACTACCTTACGTTTTTCTATGTGCCATAACTGTTAGATCATTCTTATTTTCAACAAACAATTCATGCTTTCAGCTGTTTCGCAAGAAACACGTTCAGAGTTTGTCAAAATCAAAGGGAGAGACGCATACCTTTTCTCATAAAGATATGTTAACTGATTCGATCTGCAACTCGACCATTCACGTAACTTTAATGCAGTGCCTTTCAAAGAGATTTACCAGATAAATTCCTTTCTTTTCTCGCGCTGGATAAGTTTATGGAGCCACATATAGTACGATTTTGCAATCGGGATATTAACGAGGTACATAGACCGATCGCCTTTTTATGTCGAGTTTAAACTTTAAACGCCGCGTAAAGAACGTGATACTGGTGCGCGCATCGCAAATTCGGTATCGCACGCTTCATAAATCGAGGAAGAGTTTTCGAAGCGAAAGTACAACGCGGTATCCACGGAAAAAAGATGTAATTTGATAGCGTTTCATCACGGATGACCGATCACTTTCCAGCCACGGAACGCAAAAAGTGCCTTAATGCGAAGGGGGGCATGGAACAATCTCATCTCAGCTTAAAAATTTCAACCTTGGAGTGAGATCGCCGACAGTTTCCTCTAGATTTTGCATTGTAGCAAATATTATTTGTAAGCAAGGATTGGAGGCACAAATGAAGCAAAGGTCAATTGATTATGCAGATAAAATCATACCAATTGTTTATATACAAATAAAACAATATAATAAATCCTCGAAATAAAATAAATTAAATATGATATTAATACAAGGGCTTTTGAAAATTGGCGCTGTAGGTGATATGCAATAAATATATATTTTCTATAAAATCTAATTATTTGTTTGATATTTAAAATTTAAGTAATTCGTATACATGTTTTGATTAACTTTTTAGCCATCTTCGTTAGTACAAAAACGATTTAAAAAAACGATTAAAAATTTGTTTATATCATTTGATAAGTTTAACAAATTTTCATTTGTCTTTAAATATTCTTACGTATTAATTGCGTATTCACATATTGCATAGTATTAATTGCGTATTCACATATTTTCTTCAGCGTGAATAAATCACGTCAAATAAAAGTGAGCGTCTCCCTTCTCTAGGACAAATTATTATATATGCAAAACGACATTAATTATCTGGAATATATAGCAGGTATCGGTAGCGAGCGAGCTTGTTACGTTCGAAACTTTCACTCCACGCGCTACTTGGACGATATTATCTTTTCTTCTTGCTTTTTTTTCTTAAATGTGCGTAAGCAACCGTGGCGAGCGAACAGGCAAGTTGCGTATACGTTTTTTACGGCATAAAATGCACATTCAGATCATTTTCTACATCCAAACAGAAATAAAAAGGCATGCGAGCTTTTTTTACACTGAGTTTGAGTATCATTGAAAAGGATAATAATTACATAATAAACACGATTTCATAAGTGAATTATGATACGTCGCGTGCTTGGGACTTTCCTTATTAATTCTGTCGTCAGAGCAGTAGAATAAAGATTATATAGACTTTATTTATTGCTTATATTTGCTATTTATCGCTATGAAAATAATTTTATTTTTATATTCTATTACAAATATGTGGTCTCTTTCTCTTTCTATATCTCTCTAGCACATACTTTTTATTCCCAAAATAATATAAACAAATAATATATTAGGTGTTGGAATTAATTCGTAGCGTTTTTTAATGAAAGAATGTTATTTATTTCACATGAGCATTAAAAATACATTAATGAAAGTACTTCCCATCACTTGTAAAACGCTACGAATTAATTCCAACACCTAATATATATACTGGAATTCTTTCAATATCTTGTCATTTTTTTGTTTCTTCTATTATGCAACATATCGAATTATGAATTTAGGAATTATATTTTTCTTAAATTTTGTCATAAATTATATTGAGTAAAATATGAAAAATCTTAAGAATTTATCAGGCGTCTTTCCAACATCCTTACATCTAATTTATTCTCTGAAATTTCTCAAGGGTCTACCTCGCGGTAGGAACCCTGGAAATTTATGATGAAGGTACAGTTGAACGTTATGTTCAAAACGCACTGGGATACAAAATAACTTGTAAGTTGGAATGAATTCTCGATGAAAAAATTAACCATTTAACTCAGCATCAACCCGGACTAGTTCTGGATCGTTCGATTCGATCTCGACCTAAGGTGCGTCACGGTAGAAAGCACCGCAGACTCATGGTATCGCGTATCCTGATACGTGTATCACTCCGTCGTGTGTCTCACACATCGGGTTTGCACATGACATTCCTCTTATGCTCTGATAGTGATCCGACGCGACGGACACTTCAACCTCGAACCGGCCGGTCGGGAAGGCCATCGCTGACGGATGCTTGTGTCTTAACGCATATGCGCCACTACGCAGGAATTTCGTGTAATATATGGTTGGTCGCACGAATTACGTAATCGATAAAGTTAAAGCATCACTGGTCACCTAACGAGATCCACCAAATTCATCGCTCATTTTATTTCAACATTTTACATCAATCGTGTCTTGCAATAATGAGAAGCCATTGTGCCCAGAAGACCAGAATTAATGATGAATTCTTCTATCATTTGCACTACACTGGATTAGTACACATTAAAGAGACTGCTTTATAAAAAGTAGCTATATGCAATGACATAATTCATATAATCTATTTTGATAATGTAATATTACATGTATATTCTGCTGAATAATATCACAATATTACTGTTAGATATTTAATTGTTTAAAATATTTATACGCTTTGACATTTAATTTGCCAATTTCATGTGTAGCAGCCAGCTTTTAATATGCATTAATCTTGTGTAATACAAGTGACCGAATTTGTTACACCCTGCGGCGTCGCTTTATTTCTTCACCTTTAATAGCGTATCTCGAAGATTAAGAGCCTCTTTCATCAACCTCTAGCTAAGTTAATTAGTAGAAATACCAATAGCAGTTCAATGTATAAGAGCTTCTCTTCTCTGTTTCTCTTTTGAGACAACTGTATTTATTCTCATATTGGCAATCATGATGGCTGATTTAATCATCGATTAACTTAATCAGATATTGGAGAAAGATGCTCTAAGCTGCGTTGTATCTCGGAATAGACCTCTGGCGAAGCAAATGTAAAAGGTGGGGTTTAACCCGGTAACAAGTGAGCTTTCATGATCCCGTCCCTGTTCGCGTGCGACCTCAATCGCTATCAGCGCGTTACCCGATTATTTGTTTATGACGGACGTTCGCTCCAGTAAAATTCAGTGTCGACGACATCGCGACATCGCCGACATATCGGAAAAGTCTCATTGGATATTCTGACTTGTCGACAACACGTGACCGCAATGTGTATAGCAACTTCTGGACACGAATGTGGACCGTCGTCGCGGATATGAGCCACTTCGTATCGTTTGCGATCGAGTCAAGGCTACGTGATTCGAAAAGTTTCAGAAATACTTATTTATATTGATAAAGGAAAGTTATGAAAATGAAGAGTATTTATTTTTTTATAAAATCTCTCGAGAAGAGAAAATCGCAATTGCTGATTGACCATCACGTTTTAAAGATTGAATAGCGCTGATAGTATTAAAAAATATATAAATATCTACTCGCATCTATTAAAATGAAACTCATTGAAATTGAATTGAAACTCATTGAATGACACCCCAAAGGGTTTCAATGAAACTCATGCATATAGTATTCATAGTATTCTTACTTCAGTGCGGGGTCTACAATAGAAGTCGTAGAGGTCATAGAATATTAAGTTATAGAAAATAAACCAATCTCAGTCGAATATGAGAAAAATAATCGACTATGATTGGTCAATTTTCTACGACTTAAGACCCTACAACCGCTACGAGTTCTATTGTCCCTGCATAAGACTGTCTCAAGTAATATTTTAAAATGCTAATCCGTAATTAACTTGTAACATCTTAAGATTGCATTTAAGACGGTTTTAAATTGAAGAATTAATTATAAATTAATACGGCTCTAAAGTGACATATACGCAAGGTTTCTTTTACATCGCCATGCTAGAAATATAAGCAAATAAAAATATATTTATTTGCTTGTTATTGTTATATTTTTTAATGTTTGGCATTTAGATGAAAAAGATTATTATATGTCTATTTTTATACAATGTTTTTACATACTTATTATATATAATAGATACAGTAACAAAACGGTATAGAGTGGTACCAAAGGTCAATATATTCTAAATAGTCTGTACTCCTCAATTGAAAACATTCATGAATTCAAGATTCATTACACTCTTCAAGAAGTTATACAATAACAACGAAGCTCCAGAAACTGTTTTCGTTAGATTGCGAAAAGGTGTCTTTCCTCAGATCTCGCGAATCGGTTTCAACTCAGGATAAAATGGCTTAAGACGTGGTTCGCTAATGGCTATGTCTTCAGGTGCGTATGAAAGACCAAGGACGAAGGGATCGACCGACAGGAAGAGGAGCGATTAGAAGAAGGAGCGGTTAAACCGGAAAGTCGAGCGCGCGCGGCTGAAGGGGGTCGCCGGAGCAAAACTGCTACATCGGATTGCTCCGTTGTGGCGGATAGACCGATGCTTCCACGAGCGGCCGCGATTAATTGCAGCCCGCCGGGCAATTGTCCGCGCACGTATCTCGCTTCCGGTTCTGACCCACGGCGAAAGCTATTCCAATACTCTGGGGATGACTTACCTTCGTGGGTGTCGGACCACTGTAACATAACCGATCCGCAGTATCAGGTTTCGCGTTTTAGGAACAGATTTAGCGTCGTCGCGAATGGAGATCGAGTCGACCGCAACCCGGGTCGGTGACACGCGACCCAACATGAAACCAAGAGGATATTATCCTTCTGGAGAACGTCCGGCCGTTCACCACTCGACGTCAGAATTTGTATATCTATACATAAATTACAATGTAGTTAAAAAATAGTACAGGTTTTTTTCAAATAGCGGTCACTAGATGATAATAATCCAAGAGCTATCTAACGGGAGATGTAAGAAACTCAACTAGAGTAGTGGCAAGAAAAATCCTTCTTCGCGGATGAAGAAACATAACAATCGATGACAAATGGTGGTCACCGAAACTGCAAACCAATGCTGAAACGGAGCCAATTATTACTAAGAAATCGTCTGAAAATCGTACGCCAGATTTCTCCGGCTCATTGTCTCTCCCCGTCCCTTTCTCTTTCTCCTTCCGTCCCGAAGCCGAGCTCTCGGAGTAATGGCGGAGGAAGGGTTGGCCAGTAATCGACCTTGGAGCTCCGTCCTTTACGCATACGCGCCGCGCGCGTGTGTCGCGTGTCTTATTCATATGAGCGTGCGTGCGTGCGTGTGTATTAAGTATGTACACGCGTATCTAGCCGTACGCACGCACCTACACATCATTGCGCACGCCACTCCGAATGCACGCGAATAAGTGGCGTGCGTTTGCCGCGGCCGCGGCCGCGGCGCGCATCGGCCCGATAGCGTACACGCTCGAACACACACAGGCGGGCCGCAATGCCGATGCCGAGGGCATAGTTACACGGCTATTCCAGCGAGGAATGCTCGGCATGTCGCTCTCGTCAAATGGCCAGAAAATAAAAGGACTACCTCGCCCGCGGCCTTGATAGAACGCGCCTAGTGGACATGGGTCTCTCTCTCTCTCTCTCTCTCTCTCCCCCTCTCTCTCTCTTCCTCCAGCCGGTTACCCGCGAGTTACCCGCGAGATACCATTCAAAAGTCATCTCGAAAGATTAACTTGATGCTTGACGATCAATGGAAGTGGCTTGTGTTGCAAATCCATGGGAATCGTGGACTTGTTCTGCATATTTTGTTTCATATGAAACACGCGAAGTTAATTCTTGGTGCAAGAAAATGAAATAAGTTATACTTTGGCTTGGTAACATATGGCACTGAATGTCTTCCTTCATTTCATACAGAATGTCATTTATCATGGAACAAAAACGATTAGTACTTTGAAGGGAATATGTTTCATACTCGGTATTGTAATAAAGTTTAAAAATTACTACTATATTATATGCCGAATAATATTATAAATCATAAACAAAATAATCCACAAAAAAACAAGAAAAGTTTACAAAATACTGTTGTGTTGGTTATAAAGAATCTTATTAACGAATTAGCCACAGCTTGTAAGTTATGGATGTGCATTAGCGCATCGAATACACTTGGATGATTCTTGGTATCAAGTCCCAATTCAGATATGTATTGTTAATAATAAAACACGCCGTTTAATTCGCGAGACATTTACTTTTTATTTCGCTATAAAACATTCATTAAAGAATTCCCGTCGTAAAATCCGCGTTGTCGTCGACCAAACTGAGCCATCAAGGTAACGTTATGCCGAACCGGTCCTCGAACATTTTTTATCGCTATCTGATTCCCTAAATTACGGGTATAGACCTCTGTACACACACTCTTCTTAATGCATCGTCGGACTCGAATCTCAAGAGCATTCCTTCGCCAAATACTATCGCGATACACGCCGCAATGTTACGTCGTACGATCGCGGTATAATTTATTGCATTAATTGTGCACATTAGAAAAATTTCACGATAAAAAGCAAAGATAAGGTTTTTACGGGTATGCTCAAGAGCATGGAAGGCTCTAAATCAAAAAAGTCAGATTACATCTGCAAACAGATAAGTAAAGAAACGTATACACAACAGATAAGCGACGAATCTCGAGAGATAGCCAGGCTTGGGATGCAGGAAGATCTTGGAGAGATTCACGATCATATTCGGAAAGGATATAAGTAAATGGAAAGTTTATGCTACGTGAGATTTTTGTGGAAAGATTGATGCAGATCAAAAAAGCAAGCAGAGTCGTTAAAATTATCTTAAGAGAGACCTGCTCCTGTGTCCCGATTCTGTAATTTTAACAGTAATTTTAGTATCGTTATATTATTGTTAAGCAGCTTTTTTGATCATTTTTGACCATGTATGCTCAAAAAATACATCAAGTCAAAAGAAAGTTAAAATTAGTATTTTGATGTCATGAAAGTCAAAATAACTGACTTTTTATTGTAAAATTTAACTGTTTATTAGTATTAAGAATTAAAATAAAGTCATTTTGATTTTTTTTATTGGCTTTTATGTGATCACTGGATAAGGCTAATATTTCATGTGTCATATGATAAAATTTTTCAAGCATATTGATTAACTGTAAGATAGAGAAGTACTCGTTATATTTTTCCTCCCTATAGCCAAATCAACGAGCGTTAAAAAGTTTGTCGTACGATACATGAAATATCATTAATAATAAATTAAATATTTGCAACAATATTACATTGTCGTTACAAAATCGTATTTTGACTAGTTTGAACGATCACATCCAAAAATTCGTTTGTGCTCCAAAGAGTCGCGGATAAGCTGCATCCGTCCGCAGTATAATGGGATGCAGAGCCCAGAATCTCTCGGACTCGATAACAATACCTAGGAAGCGAAGCAGGTTACGACTCGGTAGCCACGCGGCGGAGAATGTTTTTACGAGCATCCGGGGCACGTCACGCTTTACGTACGCATCACACTTTACCTCAAATTGCATTCACTATACAGTGACGTGCGCGTCGATTCCCGTCGAATGATAAATTTTCTGTCTGGATAAATCCACTAGCGTTCCTGTCCTTGTTTTGTCATCTTCGTGTTTTAATATCCCGTTTTAATACAAACCGTTAAAGGTGATTGACATCCAACCGGTATATTTATATATATATAGGGGTATATATAATCCTATCTTATATACATATAATATTAATAGTATCGGAATATTTATAAAGATATTAAGATTATTATGTCTACATTTTGATAAATATAATATGTATGCAAACATTTTTTACATTTTTATAGTGAGCCAATATTGAAACGGATTCACAAAGAATTGAAAAGCTGTATGTGAATTTAAAATAAAGAAAAACATGTTTAGTTCTTTGATTAATAAATTTGATTTTTTCCAAGGTGAATCGTATTCACAATTTTATTCTATAATTTTATTCTATTTTTTAAATTATTTTTTTCGTATAAAACCAATTTTTTCTTGATTACATTAACGATAATTGATCGTATACATATATATACTTAATACAAGTAATGACGATTCTCAACATTTTTTATGTCGATCAAAGAGTCACCTGTCATCTAAATATAATTTCGCGCAAATGCAATAGCACTTTACACCTTCGTGCGCTTAATTGCGTAATTAGTATAAAAATACAAGTTTTGAGGAGAAACGCAGCAATCGCAGGCATTTTGTTTTTATCGTTCATTGCGAATCGTGCTCGACAGTATTTTGCAACTGAAATACTTATAATTAGAAAGGAAACATTCTTCACACAGCAGCTGCAAATACAATTCGGATACACATTGTTGCAATTACTTATACTTTCATGAAGGACAATTCGATCCGATCGAAAAAGAAATACGCAACAACTGAATAACGAACACAGAATATTAAAATTGCTTTACAAACTTTATAGAAATTGTACATACAAAGAGAGAAGTTATATTTTGTTTCTTAAAACTCGAAACTAAAATATACACATTGTTTGATCACACAGCACTCATTTATTTTCTAATTATTTCTCGATTAATCGGTTTAAATCGTGAAATGCGCATAGTTGAAGAAGTATTTAAATACAGTATACGATTACATGCATTAACGTTTTAGGCTAATATTACTTACATTTATCCGTTTTTGTCATATGGCAAATTTTTCGAATCTGTTGATTGATAAGCTAAAAAGATCCGAGAACTTTTCTATTCTGCAGTCAATTAAAAAATGGATAAATGTAATATTAATCTTAAAAATATCTCATGACACGCAAATTTTCTAGTTTTTTATTGAACGCGAACGAAAATTCACATCTCTCGATAAATTGAGAGGCATCCGACATCATTAAGAGTCTTGATCTCTTATTATGTAGCGCATTGAATTACGATGTTGGGAGCAAGAAATAATATGGATCTCGAGCGAGGAGCGGGTGTAACGTGCGACGATAACAACCGCGTCTCGCCACGCCGCGAAGATTTACAATCCGGAGCTACAACGGCGGCTAGACTTGCCAACGAAGTAAAGTCCGGGCCGCTGGCAGCCGCAGCCGAAGGAACGGATCGGCAGCCACGAAAGTGGAACGATAAATCTATGCTGGAATAACTGGACGCTTAGCTTCTGCATTCTTCGAGCGTTTAACAACCTCGACTTTTCTGCAACATTTATCACAATACGCGCCGCAATAGATCTATATACTCTGATCGAATTGGCGAATTTAATTGTATCAATATAAAGTCTTATCTTTCAATAAAATTGCAAACAATTAAACGAAATTGCAGGGTGATGACAAATTTTATAACAAGAAATCAGACACTGTATCGAATCAATTCTTAATGAATAAGTAGAGATAATCAATGCATCTACAATCTAAATCAAAATAAATCAAAATAAATAAACGTATCACATGAACGTAACATATGCTATTATAAATCTCCGATAAATAGATCCGCCAGCGTGTCCCTTATCGAGTGATCTTATCGCGTCCTCGCTCTTGATTGCAAACTTAATTATGTCTGATCGCACTGTGTTGCGCGTGGGCTGGATCCACGAAAAGTGAAACGGTGGAGAGGCGTAGCCTCCGGAAAGGAGCTAAGAAGGTGATGGCACACATATTTTGCATCGGAGAAAGTCGTACGCATACCTCCCCACCCCAAATTTTTCTTTCTCCTCCTTCCCATAGCTGTCCTCGTAGTCAGCGGTTACGCACACTTACGCAGGCATAATGATTACCGTGCATTAACATCTTACATAATGCGCCGCGGTTTAATTAAACGAGGTATCGTCTGTCGTTCAGGCCCGTGGAATGAAATATTGTTTCGTTCAACGCGTTCATATGGTCTTTATCTTTCTTGTAATAATTAAATATTTCAACATTAAATCTTGTAAAAACTAAATACTTCAACATAATATAGTATATAGATACATATCCTTCGTAATTATAATATTATTCCGCGTGCAATTTATATATATATATATGATAATAACAATTATTATTATTATTATAACTGTAAAATATATTAATCTAACTTTCTCTTTCTCAAATTGCAAATAACATACTTTTCTTAGTTTTTAAATTATATTTTGATTAATTTGTAGTTTAAAACGTAATAAATAATACATTAAGATTTTAATAATGCATTAAGAAGTTATTATATATTGGAATAATCTACGAATTTTATTAAGAACTTCATATCAAATATTTTTAAATTCGAATCATTCCGTTTTGTGTAATGTAGTGTGTCTTGTAACGGTAAGATTATAATATATTTATTGGTCAATGCGCAGCTGGTATTTTTCTGGATGCCAATCGATTATCTATGCTTGTGCACCAGATAGCATATTGCGCGAAACAGAAATGAAGTTGTGAAATGTATAATCCAAAAGATATCTAGAATCGCACGACTTAATCCAATATTGTATGTGATTAGATAAAGACATAATGCAAGTCTTAAGAAACGCAAGGTATATAAAGATGATATTTTCTTTCGAAATTATCAATTTTCTGACCATCTTCAATTTCATTTTTTTTACAAATACATTGAGATATTAATATTTTTCGAGCTGTCAAAGCAAATTGAAAAAATTAAAACCTGGCCTTAAATTATAATAGATACTTTTTTGAACTGCCAATAAAGCTATATTTTTCAAATATTTTCAAATTTAATATTTTTGAAGTTTAATTATTGTCTTAAATAAAAAATGTCAAAATGTGATACAACATATAGAATATATAGATACTAAATTTACGTGAAGAAAAAATTCAAGATAATTAATTTGAAACATCATGTATGAGATTAGTCTGTAGAAATGCATATTCTCGCTTTATCATTATGCAACATATTTGACATAAATATGTACTTATTATAGAATGTTTCTTTATGTACTTTCTACATGTAATTAGATAAGTGTTTTTCAATTGCGTTCGTTATCAGCATTCTTGTTCGTGTGATATTATTATGTTTACGTAATTTCATTATTTCGTTAAGCATGCATTCCTCTATTCTCAAACAAACTCGTTTCGGCAACGCTGAGAGAAAAATGTTGAAGTATTGCAAAGCAAATGTTACGACGTTTACTTTGATATTTTTATTAGTTATGAAAGATTTGATTGTGATGATGAAATATACATTTCTGTAAAATATCTTATTGACTGTAAAAAAATAAAATAAATAGCTTATTTGCTAAGAATAAAATTTTATATACAGATTTATTTCAGAAAAATAAATATATTTGTCGCAATTAATTTTTAGGTATCTTTTTCTCAATGTAATAAAATATCACACATTTATAGGATTTATAATTATATCCTGTTTGCCGATTAGTAAGAAAAATATTACTAATATTGTAAAGATCAGACAAACGGTATTACCATTTGTAAATATTCTATCCAATGCATTTATTGGGGAAGAAGATGAACGAATTACCGTTCGGCTGCTAGCAACGGTATAAACGGATTAATTTCTTTATCGGTCCAGCTGCAGATAATAAAACCATGTTATAAAGTACCGCTTCTCTCAAAATCAATTTGATTCGTAACTAATATAATAATTAGCATGATATTATGGAATAATAATTGCATCTAGCGTAACTACACTAATGATCGGTATACTGCAATGAAATGCAGCGCAATATTTATAAAATCCATGTAAAATCCCCTGAGAAACGAACTTCTAAGAATCTTTCTTCAACTGTACGCGTGCAGTTGGCATGGAATGCGCTCAGCAATTCCGGTCGCCGACATTCTTGGAAGGTAGGAAGATCCATAAACTCGAAAAAATTTGCACGAACGCCATTTGTGCGAGGACTTGAATAAATGCCTCTGAAGAACTCAAAATATTACCCTCGTCTCGAAGATAAAATTATATCATCCTCATCTTGCAGATAAAAATTTATTGCCGCGTGAATATAAAGAAAATGATGAAGGCCAACAAAGAATTAAATTTCACTTGTATTTTTTTTCATTCCTTATTGTTCGAAGTGTATAAGATTTCTTTCTTTCGCGAAAGGGCAGCAAATGATTGAGAAAATCTCTAAGTTAAAATATGCGTATCACATAGTGCCGCGGGCAAGAAAAGTTGTGAGCTAGACGACGTAGATGACGGCCTCCTTGTCTTGGAAGTACCGTTGCGAGAAGCGACGGTGATGCTGGATACTCACGTACCACTTCGTTCGAACGTATAGGCATAAATCTAACATCGATATTGAATGTCATACGTATGTACAGTGACTGAAGAAAAGTATTATTTATATTTCGCATTCCTTTGTAAGAATAACAATTAAATAAAAAATAATGATCATTTTTTGTAATAATTTTATGCTTTATTTACAATACAAATAAAAGTAATATATATGTTTATAAAACCTGCTTTGTAATAATATTATATAATATTCTAAAATTAATTTAAACTGAAATATTTTAAAAATGGAATATATATGTTTTATTATTACTCTTTTGCGATTATTTTATATCTGACGTTTAAAATTTTAAATTAAATGTATATAATGTATTCATAATGTATTCATAATGTATTCATTATTTAATCGTATTATATATAAGCTATCCTACAACCAGTGAATTTGATCGAGAGATTCTTTTATTCAAGTTGAAATATATTCTTTTTTAACGAATTTTTAAGAAAGATTTTACACACATTTTCTATTTTTAACATTATCTTTGTAATTAAATCTCAAATGAAAATTTTATTAGAGTTCGCCTGAAATTAATTGAGAAATATGATTTCGCTATCTATTAAATTTATCAGCATTCCTTTCATATGTATATCAATAGAATCATCACGTGTAATTTTCTCTATCTCGTTATTAGATCGCAACAAGTGCATTAACGAAGTGAAAAGAGATAGCTTGAATTCAACGATGATTGTCGCCATCCAGTAAATTCCATTCACTTCCTAAGCTCTACCGTTTCACTTTTATGCAGTTAATCTTCACTGCGTATCAATACATCGTTTGAAATCTTGATAAATAGGGACGCTTTCTGTTTACTGGAATGTCAGAATAATAAATGCATGGAATATTCCGAGCCTAATTTCAATACTTATTCTCTGACGGTTTGCTAGAAGATTCTTTTATTCCAAAAATTAAAGTTCAACTATAGGAGTTTCTGCTTGACGAACGTTGAGAGAATTACAAGCATGCCACTGAAATATTCATCGAATGCTTTCACGTACAAAAATCACGCTCTGACTACTTTCCAATTTGTTACAGACATGCGTTGGTTTCGCGGCCACGCCGAGGCACCGAGACTCCTGCGCCTAAGTCCTCTTCGAGCCGACGAAGACGTCAACGAAACGTCCTACCATTTCCGTGCGAGGTCTCGATGCAGAGGTAAAAGTTACCTGAAATGGCGGCGCGATCATCTAGTCACTATAGAAAGAGTAAAGTACGCTCGGTGATACGCGACAGCCGTGATTCACCGTTTATCCTCCGTCACCGAGAGAATCGGCCTAATTCCTGTAAAAATGCCGTATCGTCTTGCGTGCCGCGCGTACACGCGTCTTTGCGTGCCGCCCCGCCGTGTATGTGGAGAGACTTGAATCGGGATTCCATCCTGAATGCAGGGATTACGACTCAACGTTCCGTCAAGCTGAGTCCTCGAGTGACTGGCTGGAAAACGAGAATAGAAGCAAATTGACACTACGTCGGCCTACGCGACTGCACGTTAATATAAAGGATCATTGTCGAGGACGCGCCAATCCATAGACCATGCGTGACCGTATACGCGTCCTGTAGGGCCGTGCGACGCAATTGACGATAACGGCGCCGACGATGACAATCCGCAATGAATTGTTCAGCTAATTATAGCAACCGCTAATTAAAACAGTAATCAGAAAACAAGCCTGTGAGTCTTTAATTAAAAAGTTCATCTTCCAGTATGACATCTTCTGTACTTATATATCTAATTCATTGTGCTATAGCATTGTAAAAGAATCGAGTATTCTGCCTTCATTTCTTTATTTAAAAAAAAATTAAATAATTATGACAGTTTCGTACTTTATTGAAATGTAAAAATAAATTTGGCAATCTTTTGTCTATTATAGTATGTGAAATATTTAAAGATCTAGAAAGTTAATCTTTTTCTCTTCATAAGGTATAAGATACAGGCAGTTAGTAATGCGGATAAAGATACAATTATTTAATCACATAATTATGAACATTGCTTGTCAGGAAACAGTCCGCTTCTGAGAACTTTTAGTGAGGTGAAATGGTCGTGGTTTGATGTTAGATATGACTTAAGGAACGATAAAGTATTACTCGACTGTCCAATCTATTTTTATAGTATCCGGTTTACGCATTCCACACGATAACGTATACACGAAATTACTCACCAGCTGTTTTCGGTTTTATTCGGCTAGACAGATATGAAGACAAATCGAGCCTTATTTCAGAGTCTGCTTACTTCTTACTTGTCAAGGATAGTTGAGCGAATGATTTGACGGTTTGCAGTACATGATGACGGACTAATTTAAAATGAGTAAATCCCGCAAGCTTACCTTGAAGACCGAAGAGCCTAGTCGCGATAGCGACTGTCGTTACTGGCTGCATTATCTCGATTGCTGTCAGGGTCTTGTTCCGTAAAACTACGACTTGTAGTACTAGGGAATAAATTAGTATCAGTGTAGCTTTCAACATATATTTTACAATGACACGTAAGTCCGTGTTCTTACATTCACATCTGTTAGTATTACAAGACTTGCCGTTTTTATCAAGCAGAATCGTGTTCGAACTCTCTATAACGAAGAAAAAAAACGTAATTAACTATTTTATACTTCTATTGATTATTGATTATTATTAATTGCAAGAAATTTGTTTTATTTTATTAAATTTTATTTTAAGTAAACTTATATAGGATTCTGAAATTAAAAAGGAATATTATAAATATCTTGCTCTTCTACTTTATTTAAACGAAAAAAATATATTAATACTTATGATGTACCTATAATTATTTTGATTAATAAATATTTTGTTAGTATTATATAATAAGATATAATTTGATTTTTACTTTTATTTAAATAATATGAAATCGTCTTAATATATATAAAAAGTATTTGTATTGTTATTTACTTAATTTTTTTAATTAGAAACTGACATGCCGCTGTATAGCATCCTTATCTAAATATTTCATAGTAGTACAAATAAATTGCTCATAAGCGTATCCTGTTTTACGCATATCCTGTACAAAACGTCATATTTCACGGAACGCAGATTTGTCAGTTGTGTCAATATCATGGCTGGCAGTGGAAGTGGTCACTTTCGAATTAGAAGTCGTAGAGTTCGGGTCTCACTTGTATTCTTATTCATAAGCAGACTGTAGAAAAAAATGAGGATACATAATCTACTGTGTTTTATTATTCATCTAAAATTTTGTACGGTGCTCTATTATAATTTATAGAATATACTTATATATATCGTTATAAAATATAAAGTTACATAATTTAAAAAATACACACAGAGTACATAAAAGTTATATAAAGTAGAAAAATAGACAAATGATAATTTTATTACAAAGGATAAACAATTATATATATATATATATATATATATATATATATTTTAACTTTATATATCTCTTCTACCGCCTGCTGTGCACATTTATTAATACTTTCATCCTTATCTCTCAGACATATCGCCAGTGCGATGGGCCCGGAGAAAATCATCGAGTTCCGAATCCGAGAGAAACTGCTACAACGTGCAAACCTCCCAAGTGACGACCGAGCGAACCACCAGCAAGAAGGACAAGAAGAGGATTCAAGAAGAACGACGGAGAGTGTGTGAGAAGCGAAATCCTCTACTGGACCGCGTGAAGAGCACCAGACTGAGCTTCTTCAAGGATCGCGATTCTGACGAAGGCGAGAACGATGGCGACGACGAGGAAGTGGGACGAGTCCAGTTCCGTTCGATGTGCGAGCTGAGGCACCGCGGTCTGACCAGGAACGAGTTCCGACGCTCGGTCTGCGAGTCTGACCTGAAGGACATCACGGAGGAGGGGAATGGCCACGCGAAGAGGAAGAGACGCGCCAAGTCGCAGAGCAGGTTGTCGTACAAAAAGCAGCAGGAAGAGCGGTTCTCCTTCTTGGGCTTTCGCACCTCGACGCCTCGGAAGCAGCCCGAGTGGCAGCCGCAAGAGGGAAATTCAATCCGGGAAGACGTGATGCCTCACGATTACCGATGGGAGAGGACCGATCGGGGCTTCCTCGAGGCGAATCGCGACGCTGGTCAATCCATTGGTCAAGTGACAATGGTCGATACAGGAATACCTAGGCTTACTGGTGAGAATATTTTCAAAAAGGATGCAACGACATTCGACAGCATTACGCCATCCAGCTGCTTGGCGGCGAAATTCCGCGCAATGCAGGACAGGTACCTCAAAAGCTCGACGAACAGGCTGATCGCAAAAATCTACAGAAAGGACTGCAAGGATCGCGAGAAGCGAAGACTACGTAGTTTCTCTTATGGCACGTTGCCGGGTCTGGAAGAGCTCCGGACGAATCCGCTGTACGAGGAACAGGATCAGGATGATAATGATTCCGGGATTCTGGATAACGATTCCGCCACCAGCTCCCTCCTAGACGACAGATGTAGCAGTGGCGCTTCCGGGCCGCTGAACAACAGTAGCCACAACGACTCTTGCTTAGGATCGCCGCCTCAGCTTCCGCCCAGAAAACCCTTCTCGATCGCCACGGACGTCGACGGAACCGCGCGACTCTTCGCGAGTTTGGATATGTACTACGATAAGACCAAGGACAAAGACTCCGGGATGAGTCTTTTTACCGAGGAGTATTCGAGTGTTTGTCAAGCCGCGAACAGTACGTTAATAGATCGTCAAACGAATCGAGCCACAGTGGAAAATAATACGGATCGGGAGAGAGAGAGAGGAATCGTGGACGAGAATTCTAGACAGAAACAACGCAGTTCCGGTTTACAAGTGGTGAGGAGTAGAGCCTACACGACGGAAACGATGGTTGTCAAACTTCTCAAGGAGACATCCGATCAATGTCTTGGTATCTTTATCGCAAAAACTGCGGAGTCCAGTCCTGGTTATTTGGTGGCTCACGTAGTGCCGAACGGACTAGCCGATAAAGAGGGCACACTGAGGATCGGCGACGAGATCCTGATTGTTAATGGGAAGAGATTACGTGGTCTGAGTATGGCGGAGGCTAAGAAGATTCTAGGTAATGGTAGCGGCCCCGGTGACATTGACATCGTAGTCTCACGATTTTCGGGCGTCGATCAACAAGTGAAGAAATTGAAGGAGAGCAGCGTGGACTACGAGAATGTTAGCATGGAAGATGGCCACGGAGTGATCGTCGAAAGTTCACCAGGATCGCATCACTTTAGGAAGCATCAAACCAAGTGTCACCGAGACAGAAAGGACGAGTTGAATAGATCGATTTCGTCCGAAAAATTCGCGACGAACATGGATAACGGATTCACGCAGAGCGTTTCGAAGTTCTGTACTCTTCCCCGAAGACCGAGGAACACGGTATCTACGTTCCTTACGGTGCTTTTCGAAAAAGGCGCCGGGAAGAAGTCTTTAGGATTTACCATAGTTGGCGGAAGAGACAGCCCGAAAGGAAGCATTGGTACATACGAACATATTTTTGCTTTATACTTTTTTTAATTACCAGTTAAACGTAGATTATTATGCATATTATTAGAATATTTTATCTTGTTGTTCTGATATGGATCATTTAAAAGCTCTAAAAAACATCTTCTGATCAGTTTTTGATTATAATAAATTCTAAATTATTTCTATATTTTATATTCTTTAATTTGTCATAGGTATCTTCATAAAATCGGTACTGCCTAGCGGACAGGCCGCCGAAGATGGCCGTTTGCGCGCAGGAGATGAGATTTTGGCTGTGAATGGCCAAGTTTGTCATGACTTGACGCATCGTGAAGCCGTACAACTATTTCGTAATATTAAAAGTGGGCCGGTTGCTTTACACCTGTGTAGACGCGTGAAGAATCGTGATTCACAGTAAGTGGTTTTTAAATATTTCATATCATTTAATCAAATTAATGCACTTTTTGCGTATTAATTTAAATAAAATATTAATTAATGTGACATATCAAAAATTGGAGATAATATTCAAATTGTAATCAATTGTATCATTGTAATCAATATTTGATTAAAACTAAAATGGTTATTAGAAATTTTATAGAAAAAAGCAAAAATTATTTATTTATACATCACTTATTTGGTTTTATACAAATTCCTTTTATTTCATTTTTTGCTTTTTTGTTTCAGAATATCGAAAGCCAAGTCGTGCGCAGATCTTTTACTGATAGATACGTGAAAGCAATGACCGCTGAAAGAGAGGCAGAGAGCATGGCAAATTATGTAAAATACGAATCGTGTATATACTGTACATTTTCTCAGAATTCATTAGAAATAAAACAGTTATTTAATAACAATTATTTAATTAATAATAATCTGGATACGGTACTCCGTTCAGTACCTGTGAAGAACATTCTTTTTATTGTCCTCTATGATTTAAAAAAAATGCATAGTAATCGATTCTACGTTGTCATAATGTTATTTGTATAAAATCTTAATATTAAGGACGTAATACTCAATAATAGTCATAATATTATAATACGCGAATAGTTCATTAATAATAAAAACTATTAATCTATCAGGCAATTACGAAATATGTCGCGCGAAATAAATTATGTAAGAGAAAAACGTCAGAGAAAAGTCATGTAGATTTTTTTTGATAGACTAGAATTCTAAAACGCCGTTTTCTTCATGTGAACGATAATAGATTAGACCTAAATCTAAAGAGCACTTCCGGTGGGCAGTTTCTTCTTCGTCCATATTGTCTAGTACGGCGCAGTGATAGTTTTTACAGTACTTTTGGGATATCTGCAACAATTGTCATTAATTTTATTAACCACCTCATGTTTTCAATATTTCATTAATGCTTGCACTTCCTTATTAATAGATACTTATAAATATTTTACCTGTGTCTTCTTGTAACTTCTAATTCGACTATACCCTCTCTCACCGTCTTAAATAACTCAATGACTTCCTGATGTGTGCGGCCCTTCAAAATTTGTCTGTTTAGACTCAAGATTTCATCACCTGAAAATCAAGAAAATATACTTTTTCGAATCTTCAAATTTTTTGAAAACTGTTGCTAATTTAATAATTAAAGAGGAAAAAATGCTCTCGCAGTCTTCTGTTCAAGTTATCGGAATCGCCCTCTCTCCAAAAGCATTCTGATAATCTTAATAAAGTTTAACGACCAAAAAGTAATTCTCAAAGTTGTCAATGACCTCGTGACGAGGATGTTCTTGTGGGATGCTATCTCCTGCGCTTATGCAAGCCGATCAGCTAGCCCGTTACTTAAGTATGCGGTAAGGAACAGTGGGCAACGAGGAAACCGCGATACAGGTGTAAAAAGCGATGGGCTCGGATGAAATTCGAGACATGAGAACGCGAAACGCGTCTAACGATCTTCCTGGTAATCGACACGTCAACGCAAAAATCTTACCAGCATCGAACGATCCTTCTTAATATTCGTTAGAACGATGACTTGTGATAGATGTAAAAGAATACCGAATATTAAAAAAAAAAGAGTAACTGTTCGCATATATGTAATTATTTTACATGGAACATCCTAATAACGCGATAAAGATATCAGGAAGCGGTATATTAATATCGGCGCTGTCAATGACATGAGGTATCGGGCCATCTTCCGATGAAAGAAAGCGAGGACGGCAAAAGGGGGAAAAGAAAAAGAGAAGAAAAGAAAAGGAGCAGAAGAAAAACGGTAGAACATGCCGCGACTGTTTAGATATGCATGTGACGTTAGCTGTCGGATTAAAGATTCGACAGCTGTCTGGCGGGATCCTCGCATCGTCATGAATACACGAAGCCGTCCGCTGAACGTGCGTTCAACGCGGCGTCATGTCCCTTCCCTTATCCCCGACGATTGATAACTCTCGAGCGAAAAGTATTTGCGGCACGTCGATGTGTGAATCGAAGCGATATTACGCCTTATCAAAAGTGACAGACTCGGCATTTCGCTAATTATAAAGTAGGTAGTCCTGCACGTACTGAATATTATACAACCATTTAATTGCTATTAATTTGATATTTTTAAATCAAAATTATAACATACAATAAATGTGTATCTGGGATATTAATTAAAAATTACTATAATTAAGCGTACGGAAAATGATTTTTGTTATACGTGGAAAATGATTTTTTAAAATAGAGTTTACCTTGAAACAGTGATTTGGAAATGTCAGCCTGCCCACCAGCAAAAACCCTCCTCACGAAGATTCCCATGTCACCCCGGGGGCTATCTCTGCCACCTACAACGCTGAAGCCTAAACTAGGTTTGCCGTAGCCCTTCTCGAACTTGGCCACATGTCTTGTCAAATAGTGTTGCGATTCCGTAGCGGATTCCACGCTGCTACGGATGTCCTTTTGACTTTCAGATAAGCACAAAAGCGGCAGGAAGTCGGGTCTCTTTCTCGACTGAAGTAACTCGGTGTCGCCATCAGTTGTCTTCTTCTTCTTCTTCTTCTCGACCGATGAAGAAACGTGATTCGCTTCGGTGTCGATCAATGACATGCTGGACAGATTCTTCGCGTTTTCCAGGTACTCGTACTCGCCAGGCACGGTTAGCGATGGATTCTCGTATACTTGCGGTACCGTCTCCTCGTATGCCGTCGTTAATCGTACTGTGTTACCGGTAAAGGATTTCAGAAATTCTTGAACTTCTTCAAGAGTTTCCAGCGTTTTTAGCTCTTTACCCTCGACTTCGACAATCTCATCACCCAATCTCAGTCTACCGTCTCTGCAATCGAAATAATAATATTATTTTGGATTTAGATAAAGCTTTAAAATAAAATCTGCTGAAAATCTGTTAGGATTAATTCTTTGACGATGATTTTTTTCTGAACAAAAAGACTTAAAAATGATCTTATTTTCTAAGGATTTGTGGAGTTGCTGAATTCTGACTTTAGAAATTCAAATCTCGAAAAATAATCTGATTATCATGAAACTCGATTTTAGGTATAATTAAGTTTAAAGCTGAAAATATTGAATTTCACAAAGCTCATAAGTAATTTGAAAATCAGTTTGCATTAAAAATTCTCTAAAACTGAGAGTTTTACGATAATCAGATTATTTCCTTGAAATTCTGTCCTTATTGAATTTATTATTTTTAATTAATTTTTTTACCTCAGATTCGAATAAAACAATATAAAATTACTCCATAAGTTAAGTTATAAAAATCGAGCGATAGTTTACAAAATATAATAAAGGGTAACTCCAAATGAAATCGCTTTTGCAAAGAGTTAATCGTAAATAAAATAATTTAAAATCAAATGATTCAAAGTTAGAAAAATTAGATGCTGTATTTTTATTGCAACATGCATTCGTAATAAGTTGGAAATATTTGCAATAAATTTCTCTCACCTATGAGCAATGCCATCGCTTTCGAGTTGTACGACAATGTATCGCAAATCTCCTAGTCTCTGCTGCGCCAATCGAATCCCCAAACTGTCTTTAGGATCTCTCTTGTGCAATTGTATCAAGCAACATCGCCGTACCCTCGTTAACGGCTGGATAATATCACTCAAAAATCTCGTTTTATCCTGCTGCAACCTCGCGCGATGAGACGAGACGTCCAGCGCCTTCGCCGTATCCGGAAGATTTAATCTATCCTCGCAGCTTGGAAGAGGAGTGTCCTCCAGCCGTGACACGGCTTCCTCTTCGAAAGACGTTCCGTGAATACTTGGCAGCATTCGTCCGGATCCGCTCTGGTGCCACCTGAGACCATCTATTCCTTCGAAATTCATCCGGGAAATCACATCCGGCCTGTTTTCATCAATGTCAGAATTCTGTCTGATTCTACCCGCGATCTGGACATTTTCCTGATCTTGGCACTCGCTCGGCGTCGAACTCCTTATGGGTTTATCCGCCTCTGAATCCACGACGCTGCTAGTGTCTGAACTACATTTCAGTCCCTCATTCTCCAAGGCTGCCACGGATTCACCCCGTGGTCCATCGCTGTCGTAGCCGGACTCGTTCGAACTCACATAGTGAGACGACAGTCTCTGCTCACAACTCGACACCGAGTTTCGTCGATTGCTTCTAATAGCGGTCATCATGTCGAGATCAACATTGCAATTCTCCATTATGCCGGTCTCGATTCTGCCAACAGCAAAATCTATTTTATCGCGCGTAGTGTCTTCATTATGACGAAATTCATTATTTTCCCGAAGAGACAGTAGACTTCCGTCAAACAGGCTGTAACAACCAGCATTGTTTCCCTCTCGTTGAAGTCCGGCTTCGATTCGTTCGAGGCGGCTGGCATTCAGGCTGTATCTGTCTGCTTCGTATCTAGAATTCCTTTGGAATTCAGCATAGGAAATCCGACTCAGTCGCGAGATATTCTCTTGATTCCTCGCAGTATCGAGACTATAGTTACTAATATTTCCAATCCTCGATCTTTTTCGTCCGAGGGTCGTGGTGCTGATGTAAGAGTCCTCGATCTGTAAGGTCGGAAAGTGCTCCTCCGACACAGTCTTGAAAAGCCTTTCATCCTTGGAGACCAATGATCCGTGACGTTCTTCTGGTAACACGGACAGTTTCGATCGCAAGAAGGCATACGGGAAGTTGGACTTTTTCGCTTCCTTCAGGTCACAGCTACTGCTCTTCCTCATAAACGAGTCATTCTTCGTTTTCTCGAGATCGCAGGTGCTGAAGCTTACCGAAGGACTACCCAACGAATATGTGGAGGTGCAATCTAATGCGCGAGCCTCGAAAATCTCATGATCGTTGCCTTGATGTCCCGCCAGGTTATCGCAGGATACCGTCTTGTCTTTTCGCGCGGCTATTTGTAGATCTATACCTTCCGAAGGATCGTCTCCCTTCACGTAAGTTGGACTGTTGTTCAATTGACTGGTACTACAGCTTCTGAACAGGCTTTCTTTGTCTGGCACGGTTCTCTCCTCGAGATTTTGAGATCTTCTATTACTTTTGGTCGAATTGAGCATGCCAGTAGAACCCATCCGAATGAAGAATGATTTGAAGGGAGATGGGGATCGTTGACAAACTGCCGGTAACTTCCTGTTTGTTCTCTCATCCAAGTGTATCTTACTTAATTGATGAACGTCAATATTATTGTTGCTAGTACTAGTATCGTTATTGTTGATATTGTTATTGTTATTATTATTGATATTGTGTTGGACACTATCGGGCCTTTCTGTAATGGAGCAGATAGTCTCGCGAGATCTAGTCCGTCGAAATGAATCGATCTTCTTGCCCATCCTCCGACCCCAAATTCCTAGACCCAACACTACAGAAGAAAATAATATTAATGTGTTTATTGACAATTATTTAGTTGTAGTGGTAAATTATTTTAAAAAATTATTTTAAAAGATAAATCTATTAAATAATTTATAAGTAGACAGAGTGGCCCGTAACTTTATATCTTTTAAATCTTTGTGCTTTCAAATCAACAAAAATATTTCAAGCCCCATTGATAATTATACATTGTATGTATATAATAGTAACAATGATGATAAAATATTTACCACTGATATCATTCAATAATATCTACTAATGATTAACAATATTATCATAAATTATATAGCAAAAATAAATTCATTATTTAATAACTACCCGATAACGAGCTGAACGGAATCGTTTTTCACGTTTCGATCCTCAATGGGAACGGACGGAAGGTAGAAGGGAGTAAGACATTGAAATGGCAGCGTGCCATCTCGCAGAACGTAGAACGAAAAACCACCCGATGCCCACACCCGCGTGCGACATATGGTGGTTCTCGAGAGC
Organism: Acromyrmex echinatior; assembly: GCF_024713525.1. Classification (NCBI taxonomy): domain Eukaryota; kingdom Metazoa; phylum Arthropoda; class Insecta; order Hymenoptera; family Formicidae; genus Acromyrmex; species Acromyrmex echinatior. The sequence continues at coordinate 189,093 of NW_028259060.1, forward strand.
TGCGGCTATCCGCTGCCGCCATATACGAGAAACTCGCGACAGCGGTTCCGCGTAGTTTGGGACTACTTTTTCGAGGTGTCACCCCGACTAACGGGCCTGCGACACCGACACATCGGTTCTACATAACGAGAAACGATTAAAAGGCTGCTCGAGTATCGGGCACACATGTTTTGCGATACGGTGCGATGTGCGTGCAAAAGGCGGTTTATATCGCGTCGTGTCGTAACAGCCTTATTTATCGCCGATCATGGTGTCCCCATAATCAAAAATATCACATATTTAGAATATCTCAACTGGCATGTTTTATTCGTTATCGCGCAAATTGCAGGTGTCTGTGAGAAAAGGAATGTCACGAGAAGTATCATTAAGTAGACATCCCGAATTTTTCCTGCTATTTTTTTTTTGTTATCGACTCTGTAAGAATAATTAAAAAATAAAAACTGTGTGTATTTTATTTTGTACAACAGCATATTTTTAGAATATTTTCTAAGTAGTAATTTAAACGACGAATTTAAAACAATGTTCCTAGGTAAAGATTAGAAAATTTGTTATATAGTTAATTATATATTAAGATTCATTCAATGTAATTATAAATTATGGTAAGTAAAAATATACTACATAAAATTATAAACTGAAAAATAGGAAAACGATATATTGTTAACATAAATAAAAAAATCAAAATTATTACATATTGTCTATTACTAATTGGCTTCGTATTCCATAAACATAAGAAAAAAAGGAGTGAATATTTTTTTCTCTTTTCAATTTCCTAAATTATATATATAGTAGAGAATAAATATCTAATGCTCAATTTCTTCACTTCCTCAAATAAATTGCGGAATCTTATCCAAGAGATATCTCCATTGTACTCTGGGAGATATCTCTTGGATAAAGTTATCTAGAGATGAAGAAATTAGGCATAAATCCATTTATTTATGCTCTAGCCAATGTAAAAAACATTGAAAATTAACTTTTTAAAAATGAAATAATTTACAAAAACAACTTAATAAGCTAATGAATTAAATTACAAACAAACTTTCTATTAAAATATAACAGGAAGGAGTAAAATTACTAATTTCACTGTGATATTATCGTAGTAAGTAGCGAATGCAAGCTGGTGTTGGCAAGTATGTCGGACGATGGAACTCTAACGAGGCGAGCGCGCCAAGCGAGTGATTAGTGAAAGGATGTGATGTTTTCCTGGATTAGCAGTAATTCGCGGTCGTTCAGAATAGGAGCAAGATCAGTGATGTCGACAGTCAAATGGCGGTACTTTTTGCGTATAGTCACTGACGATTAGGAGACATGGAAGTCACCAGAGCATAGAACCCAGTTTGAAAGTATTGTATTGTATTTAAACCCACTACAGAATATCCGCATGCATTGTTCGAATATAGCAGTTTATATTGCAAGTTTTTTATGGTCGCGTACTTTCGTATTCGCAATACACAAAGCTATTCGACGAAATCAGGATTTCATCGCTCACAACATTAATTATTTGATATTATTTTTACTATATAATATAATATAAATGTAAAAATATTCGTTATATATTTCTCAAATAAAATTATAAATAAGAATAAAAATCAAAATATTAATAAATAATATCACATACATATCCGAAAAGAATCCTATTAAAAATCCTATTCATCAAGTATAACGTATCTTAAATGAAATATCTTTGCGTTTGATTCAGATGAGAAAAATAATTATTTAGAAAGCAATTATTGTTGAAGCGCAATGAGACCGTTTAATATCTGGTGATCGAATTGATAGCATTCATTGTCGAGACACGATGGAGATTATCGACAATTTACCTCGTTGCTTGCTCGGATCGTGCTCGACGATGAAGGCTGGCACGGCCGTAACCGTTTGATAGTCAGCCTCGATGACATCCTGCTCGTTGTCCTGCTTCGTTTCGAGCAGCGTTTGCATCGCACCCGCATCGCCGCAGCTTCTCCGGGTATACTTGGTCCGGGAGATTTTCAGCAGGGTGGCAGATTCCAGATCCTGACTCTTTGTCCGTGGCATTGAAGTCGCTGACAGCTCGTCCAGTGGAACCACCGAGCTCGACAAAGAAAGGGCAACATCGTCAGCGCTGTGGCGCCGCGACTTCGACAAACGTTTAAACATTGTCTAGCTGTGAAAATACAAAAACAATATGCCGATAAAATACGTACGATACTAATGGCGCGCCAGTACAATGATTGAAATTAATCCTCCATCTACAATCTATTTTTATTTCCTTTGCCTACAATCTAAAGCCTAAATTTTTTTACTGTTTAAACTTTTAAAAAAAATGTGAAAAAATTTAGAGTTATGTTATCACGTCAATCTGTTTTATTTTTTAATGACATAAAAAAATTCTGTCTAATATAAAACTCTTCAAAGTCATTGGCTAAAAGAAAATTTGTGAAATTTGAGAATGAAATTTCACTTGTGCCAAATAGATTCAGATTGCAGACGAAGGATTAATTACTAAATAATCTGTTTGAATAGGATTTTTTTAATACTCTTTTTATCTCTTATTACTTGTTCGAGTATCTTGAACTATTTTTTTTTACATTACGGTAGTACGGTACTCATAATAGTATCGTGACTAACTAAAAGTAGATCATGAATCTCATAAATTTCTAGAGAGAGAATGTGTATATATGCTATGAAATAGTTTACAACGAGGACAAGATATAATAAAAATGTTGCGCGATCCTCCGCGATGACGGAGGACGATTGGATGTAAGATAGGAATTACTTACGTCATCCTTTATCCGCGCGTTGAAAAGAAATGTGAGGGATTCGTTATAAAGTGTACAGCCGATCCGACGCGACGTACCGCGCTCGGCAAGTTTCCAAGTACGATTTACCGTTCAATGTCTGGCGATCGGCGTACTTGGCGGACGTTTTTGCAGCCGCGAAAAGATACCGGTGGATCCGCGATCTTTTATTTATCACTCGAATAATGATATCGAGATTCTCTCGCGAGAGAAAATCGACGTACTGCCAATCAACATGGTCGTAATATCAAAGAAATATACTGACACTGTAATATTATATCCACTGATATAATTGATACAGTAGTCGTTTACTGTGACTTCATAATATCTATTAAACGTGCATTAATGATCGTTATCGCTTTTAATGATCTTAAAAAGAAGTATTGGAGAGAAAATACACTCGAAAGAAAAGAGCGAGAGAAAGAGAGAATAGAATTAACTTCTCTTACGCAGATCGGCCCCACGAAGGCCGCTTGTTATTATTTATTTTTTTCCTTGTCAAGGTTCCCGGATTTCAGTCTCATACTATCATGGTGACGTGTACGTGAATGATTTACACACACGGGTAGCAAGAAGTAGGCAGGCGAAAACAACTTTCTTGGAATGGACGTTGTTGCATTTCAACGCTTCTATCCTCTATCCTTATTTTGCGTCTCTCTTCCTTCAAACTTTTTGCAAGCTTGTTTTTTCTCATTGCGTTATTCGTTGTATTCAGGCAGTTATTATTACCGTCGCAACTTGATACGAATTAAATTTGTTGTTTTAATTTCATGTAACGGCGCACAAAAAAATAGATTGGGTAGTTTAGCAAAACTAAAACTTGCTGAGCGAGTTCAATATCTATAACTAAGAAGATTTGATGATTCAACAAAGAAATTATGTCTGCAAGCAGTTATTAATATGTCAATTCAGCTAATTCTTTGCTACAATGAAAATTGTTAATATAACCTTCTGTTGTTCTTCATTACAACAGCAAAATACATGTCATTTTAACTAGCATGTTTTGTTAAAAATTTTGATATATATATTGGATTGATTTTCATAGAAAGTTATCTTTGATGTATTAACAAATTTGTTGTAATATTACAACAAATATAATTATCTTATAACCACTAATTTTACTCAGCTATATAACTTTGCTAACATAAAAATCCTGCTATCTGTATATTACGGCTATAGATTTGAATCAATGAATTTGAATTTTAATTGTTTTAACGAATATTTCCCCATGCAATATTAAATATCTTAAACATACACCGCATATATTCGATATCCAATAATTTATTCCGCGCGCGTTTATTCTCGCGTTTTGCGTCTCTCCGGACATTCCGTTATTTTCCACCGCACCGAACGTCCACGGTGTGTAGGAATCGAAGGAAAAACGCGGATTACGTCGTAACGTCAAAGATTCCAAACGCGGTAGATAAAAAAATGCTCACCCCGCACGGGCGAATAAGCAAAACTTACGATATACACGTGTACGCGATGCATATACGCCACAAGTACGCGATATCCGAGGCTGGAGAAAGTCTCATGGCGCGTGCAGGAACTGCACGCTCGCGTATGCATTTTTGCAGTCGTCGAATATTGCACGATTTCACGTAATGCATATGCCACAGCCGATATACTCGGCAATGCAGCTTGCGCTGCATCAGCACACCGTAGAGGTGTCCGATGAGGATTATCGCCGCGCGGAAGAGAAAAGATCGACCGACATTCCTGATTTCACCGCCGTTGACAACTAAGTGCTTTCTAGGACGTCCTTGCGATACATCATGTCCGTGCGATGGATTAAGCTGAGCATGACTACAATTAAGAAATAGAAAGTATATTATATATGTTGTGAAACGTGACTAAAAAGATCCTAGAAGAGTGTAATCTTTTTAATCACGTTCGCAATATATGATATAATTTCTATTTCTTAATTATGTATAAGGTAATAGAAATAATTCTCCTTGTTTCCATCTCATCAACGTCGACATTTTAGGAGACCCAGTCGATTTGCATTCCATGAGCTGCACTTCCGCAACGAGTCTCGTGTCTCGCAGCATATTCAAGAAACCCAGAGGTATTTCCGGCGTACGCACGTGCGATTAAGTTCTCAATGAGGTTCGTACAGCGAAATGGAAATTAACATATATATAGTAAACGACATCGCAAAGTAGGATGGTTGCATGTCGTCTACTCTATACGGAAAATTTTTCCTTAGAATTTATCTTGAAAATATGACAGTCGTGGAATACTGTATTTCAAAGTATAAATATAAATCTCTCTCATTCATTAATAAAATTACAATAAAGTATAAAAAAGGTTGATCAATTTTATTGAAGTGAATGCATGATAAAAATCTTTAAAATATTGTATTGTACCACAACTACCATATTTTCAGAGTAAATTTAAAAAGAAAATTCTTTCCATGTACATAACATTCACACGCACATTTTATTCGCATTTGTTAGAATTTAAAATCTAGAACTCTTAAATGCGAGACGTGACACTTTCTGAGAAATTTTTTTGTAGGTAACATATATAAAATATAAAAGAATGTATATAAATATGCATGTAATACAATATAACGTGCCATGCTACTGTAACAAGCTAATAATAATAATATTAATTGCAAAGAGTGCAATTTAATGGTTGCATATTAAGGTTTATTATCGCGGATATCTGCTACTAAACGTGCAACTAATTGGTAATAGAATACCACTAACTTTAGCCCTTATTTCCTCCATCCGGCATAATAATCCTTCCGTTTCTAATAAACAGCCATGAAAAGGTGTTATCGACAGTACATTATTCACACGACTCCTCTTTCTCTTTCTCTCTGCTTCTAGAGAGTTATATTTTTGTAATTGTGCACAAAGTTTATGTCCTATCGCTGAACTTATGCACGCCCGTTATGTACAACTACGCCACGTCTGTGTTTCATGCTCCGTTATGACTTCTGCTTCCGCGACTTTTTATTCGCGAGTCAGCATCAAGTCGGAAGCTATATAATCGCGAGAATGCCGAGCGAAATGACGATGCATTCTATTACACTTTAAGAGAATGTTCCTTTCTATTTTCGATTTCTATTTTCAGTGGAGATCGATTCTCTCAAGTTTTTTACATTCGACATTTAGCGATTGATTATCCGTGGACTGTATACACGCGCTGATCGTCAGTGCGGATCGCTTCATTTAAGCACTCCTGCTGTATCGCAGGTGTTGTATTACATTGTCCACATACAAGCGAGTAACGAGAGGCCGACGGAAGGATATCGGATGTTGCAGCATAAGGGCAACGTTTGAGGACTTTATATTCGTTTTTCAGAGGTCTCGTACTTCGATAATAAGTATCGGCTATCTTGACTCGAGCACTTTGCTGTTCTTTTTTGTCAGCGTGATAAAAGTTTTAATAGTTTCGATATATAAATATATACGTGAATAGAATATTGTTTCTTTTTGTTATTATTATTCTTTGCTTGCTTATTCTTGTTATTCTTTTGATATTCGTGTTCTTGACGTAAAAATAGGTCTTCAGAGTAGAAAAAGTAACGTAATCTCATTACTCAATTATTTTTAATAGAACTTAACAAGAACGGAAATCTTACTTTTTAATGTAATTTTATCTCTGTCAATGGAATATACGGATACTAAAGAAAAAAAAAGTAATGAGAATAATGAGAGATATTGATCCTATGTGTATAACTTATTTGCTACAACGACTCTCAAAAACAAAGATTTCCAGAAAAGTTTGAGTAATGAGTTGAATGTTTTGAATCATTGAAATATTAATCTTAAAATGCAATTTTGATATAATAACTTGAATTAACTAATTAATTGTAAAGGAATTAAAGGATATTCTTTCTTTATATTTCTCCATTCTTTTTTTGCAATCGACTAAAAAATTTGAATTATGTCATTGTTGTAGCAAATGAGCAATATTTGTCACAACGTTTGCTTGAGAGCGGTTCTAAGGCACCTGAGCGTGCTCATGCAAGTGCAAAAATATCTAAAATATTACTTAATACAACTTACATTCCCACAACCAAAGATACTCACGTGAAGGAGATCAAAATGCTAATAACATGTCCGTTACGCTTTCCACATTTATACCCCTTTTTATACTGTCATAAAACGTCCGAGGTAGGTATTTTGAAGATTTCGCGTAATTGTATGGTCTGTGTCGTAATATCGTAATACCGTACCGTTTCGAGCGCGACGTAATTTTCAAAACGATTAAAGCCTTGTTACTTTACTCGTTTCCGTTCTTTAAGAGCGTGTGGTTTTTAAAAAAGGTGCGGAAAATTATCGAGGTAAGACAGTTTTACTAAGAAGCTTACTCAACGCAATAAACTTTATGCTGCAATGCTTGCAGTTCCGCCGAAGGATTTTCGCCGGAAAATCAACGGTGATTTTGAAAGAGAGGGAGAGAATTTAAACTCATCGAGCTACGAGAAACAAGAAACTCCTGATCTTCTTGAAGCTGGAACTTCGTGTTCCATTAAGACGTTGATAATTGGATTTACTGTCATGTTTTATATCTCTGATACAGAATGCCCGACGCGTACTTCCTGTCCGGAAGGCCCTTCATCCGCTATCGTCTCTTCTGACTCACGTGTAGATACGTGCTTTCAGAACATTAACTCATTATCGAACAAAGTTTATTTTTGATTTTCAAAAATTTCATTACAGATATATACAATTTTAAAAGCATAAAGAAAAGGACGTTCAACAAATTGCGAGATATAAAATGATTCCTCGTAAAAGAGCTTCGAATCCATGATTCAAATGTTAAGAGTTTCTGAAGTATGTAAATAAAATTTCATAAATATATCGTAAAAGTATGACAGTTCTCTTAACTGGTAACTTCTTTCTCTTCTTCTCTATAACGCTACCAGATAGTTGCGGTTAGATGACCCCGCTTTCAAAGAGAAAAGCTCCCATCAAAGATTTACAATAGAAAATGATGGTGTATTTCACGTCATTACTAACTTTAATATCCATGTTCAAAAGATCTCCTTCCTTTCCCTAAGTAAATCGTCTGAATAACATTATAATGTGAAAATTTCGGTCATCATCAAATTCGCTGTGGATTTAATCATGAAATCTTACTTTAAGTAAAACTAGAAATCTAGAAGTTTTAGAAGATTTGAATTTTTTTTCTTTTTCAATAAATACAAAAGTACAATAAAAATAAAATAATCATCATTTTATTAAATATTTCAATTTCGACGTTGAATTTATTTTTCAAATGCATCCTGCGAATAGGATCTCTTATGTCAATCTAATAGCGTTTTTCCTCTCCTGCACCTGCTGTTGCTGAACAAGCTAGATAGTATCTGAGTACTGAGTAAGAAATACAAACAATGAAGTATTTACGATAGAAGATAAAGGCGTATTTCACGTCATTATCACCGTCCAAGAAGCGAAGCCCTTCTGTCTCTTCATCCTTCTCTTCTTACAACGGCGCGGCGCATCTGGATTCGCGCAGTGCAGCGCGGCGAATATAATCATATAAGGTGGAGGGTAGTCCGACGCCTTAGATGGCTTGAAATACAGCAGCAGGCTAGACTTTCTCGTTGCGACTTGGTTAGGCTTAGGCAAAAACTAGGATAGGCTTAGATGGCTCCTCGTATCTCGGAACGGCCAACGATGGTGGCGCGTAGAAAAACGCAGCGGTCACGCCGTAGAGGAAAAGAGGAAAAGAAAGAGAGAGAGAGAGAGAGAGAGAGAGAGAGAGAGAGAGAGAGAGAGAGAGAGAGAGAGAAGGGGAGGATAGGCGCAGAGAGGCTTCAGTCTTCGTGTATACGTGCGTACACGCGCGTGTACGCACGCACGCACGTACGCTACGGAAGGGAAACCGAGAGAAGATGCGAAGAGAGAAAAGCGAAATATCGCGAAAGAGAAAGAAGAAGAGAGAAAGACGCGGCTAGACCTTGGAAGGAGAGACGCGAGAGAAGCAAATACTGCCGGAATAGGTATATTCAGCGTAGTCGACCGGACAGTGCACTGAACTTGGCAAGAAACCCAAGGTTGCATGACTTAATGATCTAGTTTCTTCGGCGAAGATATGATTCACCATTATGCATTCACTCATCGCACATCGCGTACGCGACGCCCGCATTGCATGGCGGGACCTCTTTCTTTTCGCGAATACAGTTGCTTCAAAAATTCGCAATCAATATTGCGCCTAAAAATAGCCGTGTGATCTATAACGAGGGGATGTCGGACTCGATTCTTACCTGAGGCTATTCGCGGACGAAAGTAAAGTTCGAGAAAGTTGCATCCAAAATAGTTAAATTGCTTGTAACAGTTCTCTTTTATAACAGATAGATAGATAGAAAGAGAGAGAGAGAGAGAGAATCAAAAAAATATATTAGATTCATATATCATTAAATTTAAAAATAAAATAAAATAAAATAAAAGTATAAATTTTAAATATACTTCATTTCACACTAGACGAGGGAAAGCGTCGACATTGATGATTAACACCATTCGAAAATGGAACGCTTTCCAAAGAGATCGTACAAAATTTTAATACGTCAGAAATTTCGCATCCTTTTCGCGAAACCAATTTAATAATATTAGGACTATGTTTTTGTAGTGATATAATTTTTTTCTCGGCGCATATACCGTATCGTCGGCAAAATATTAAATTCCGAAATGTACATAGCTGGAAGTTCAACATTAATCTACTGTCATTGCATCATAACGTCACAGAATAATCAACAAGTTGAAATTATCGAGTCGCGCGAGTTACTAATTTATAGTGATAATAACGATTAAGATTAATGATAAGGATTAGCGATATATTTTTAATAAATGCGTACACACATATACAAATTAATATCTCTAAATCTTATTTCATAAGTATAAACATTGATGTTACAGTAATTTATATATATATATATATATATATATGTACAAAATAAACTAATATTTTACACATTCACTTTCTATTTTTCAACCTGTTTTCATTAAAATAATAATTCATTATTAAATAAAATTAATCATTCATAAAAGAACGACACAAATTAGCATATATTGATATAAAACATACAAAAACATGTTACTGTTATGATACGTACACGATTATATGATCCACTATAAAATAAGTTACCACTTTTAAAATTTATTAGGATTTTATTTCATGATAATGGCAATTTGTATACATTTGTACGCGAGAAATCAGATAAAAGATGAATTACTATGATAATTTATAGTGATAACGATTAAATAATTGATGCGTGATCGATCAAGATGATATACGATACATTCTTTAACCGCACTCATACAGAATGCATCTCGATAGAGAAATTGTCGCTGAATGGAAATGATGATACGACGGCTTTTCTTATCCAAAGTTGACCATTATCGAGGCTTATCGAGGTACACTAGATCGCAACAGTCGTTGTAACTGTTCCCTCTAATCCGCCAGTGTACCGCGTATGGCTGCATCATGCCGCAAACACTTCGAGGAAGCTTCTTACGTGTGTATGAATGCGCGATTGCGAGGATGCAAAATCAGGTGAATCAAAGACAGTGCGGACCGAATCCTTTGTGCAACGGCGCGAGGAACGCGCTGCATCATCCATCTGGATGGAATATACGCAGTGCGTGAGGAAAAACTAGGCATATATCTACGCATACATACATAGGTATACACGCGTAAATAAGCTTTTCTGTTCCCGTGATGTAAACGTGCATGCGTGCGTGTAATAGTGAAAGATGCATGAGCACGCATCTTTTTATGTACTTTTAATACTGATAAGTTTTATTGCCCGGCGTTATCCACTGTTCCACCGTCGTGCCGTCTAAAAACACACCTTGTTAAATTGTTTTATCTCGGAAAATAGTCGAAAACAAATGTTCTTCCTCAGGAACATATCAAGTCGAGAGAAAATCAAAATGATGATTTTTTTTTTTTTGTAACAAAATTTCACTTAAGAAGTTTAAGAATCGAAATAAAGTCATCATTCTGATTTTTTCGACTTTGTATGTTTCTTGAATTCTCTTTGATCTCTCGAGACGAGCGACGAGCTTTAAAACATCTCGCGCCAAGTAACGACAATTGAAATTGATAGGAATCGATATGAGATATGGGATACGCGGCGGAAAGGTCTGCCAAGAGGCAAGGACGATGTTGCGCAAAACAATTCCGACGGTAACGATACAACGAGCAAAGATATATCACTCGGTGGTAGATCAACCGGCGCGTGCCGGTTGACCCTGCGCGTGGGGGTCAGCAGGTGGAACGCGTGTTTGACGAAAGATCAGGTATATAAGATGTGTGGAAACGCATGCTGCCTTATTTATGCGTACACGCCCCTGCATCCTGCGCGCGCTGTTACCTGCGGCTCTCGCATGAAGAAGAATGTAGATCCACCGCAGCCGCCGTTGCCAATGAACATTTCCGACATGCGTGACCTTCGGAACATTTTTTCCGAGTAAAAAGAACTTGTCCTTCGCTTGGAGGCAAATCTATGATTTTTAAGCTGAATGATGTAAGTAATGATTAATGCCTCCTGATGTTCAAGACAAAATGGACTTTTGACCACCTTTTGAATACATATTTGTTGCTAATGGACTGATACAATTGATATTTTATTTTATTTAAGGAGATATTCTAGTTTAGAATTTGAAAGAAATCGATTTTTTTACATGTTCTTGACAATTCGGGTCTCAAAAATAAGTATCTAAAAGATTGTTTGACAGAATTACAGAGATATAGATATTTTAAAATTGTATAGTTGTTTAATGTGCTGTGTCAACGTACTGAAAAGTAACTGTTATCAAGTACAGACTGGAAAAAAGTAAAAAGTATGAACATTTCAAGTTAGAGAAGGATTTGCATGACACTAATATTGCTTTAATTAGAGATTTTCATTTTTTTTATATTCTAACTATATTTGAAACGTTAAACATGTTTTTCTCGAAACCATAATTTTTTTTATCTATTCGAAACGCGTTCCTATTGATAAATACACGCTTTTATTTCCAAAATTTTATAGTATATGTAACGTGAACTGTACGTTACTATAAATGCACGCTAACATCGTTATTATAAATGCTTTCTGAATACAGTCTTTATCTTTACTTACTTAACATAAAACCTAAACATTTAATCGTACGATAAATATTTACTAAATATACAGGGTGTCCCAAAATTTGCGTATTCGGAGTACAGGAAATGATGCTAAAAACAAACAATTTTTTCCTTTTGCAACGTTGCGTCTGACAAGTAGTTCTTGCAGAAGAGCAGATTGAAGTTAACGCAAAAATTATTTATTGAATGTAATTTTATTATTAAAAAAAAGTTGTTCGTTTTAGTACAAAAAAACAACTTTTTTCTTTAGTGAAATTGCGAATCCGATAATAGTTTTTGAGGAGAGCCGATTGAAGTTAACAAATAAGCGCAAAAATGTTTTGTACTTTGAATGCGTGAATTTTGGGACACCTATATACAAGTAAATGTGCAAAAACGTAGAAGAATATGTGCAGCAATTTTTTTTTAATTTTCCACTACTTTTTCGCGCTTTAAATTATAGAGTACACCATCAAGAAAAGCCAAAAGTAATTTTGTGCAAACGTCGAAAAAAGATGCCGTCTTACTATATTATTGTCAGCACACATGTGAATCAGATTATTCAGGACGACAAAAATTTGCATCGGTCCACTAACAACGGAAATATTCAAGGTGGTTAAATTATACGGTTCACCCTGCATGTATGATGAATGGAAGACAAGGAGAAGAGAGAGGAAGAGAAGCGTGTGAGAGAAAGACTTGGGAGGAAGGGTGGTATTGTGTTCCAGCAGGGGCGGATATCCATAATAAAAGGAACGAAACAATACGTGTGATACCAGTAAAAGTTTCCGATCGAACACTACCGATATGCCAAGACCGCATAATTCAATTCTGACCTCTATCGATGAAGAATTGCATACTGAAAAGGTCATAAAAAATAATGTTGCTATGAAGTGCAATCGTGTCGAAGCAAATATTCCTTCGTTACGGTTAATATAATCTATATTTAAATACAAATTATATAGCTGCCGTATGTCGATGAATAAATTAAGCCTTTCGCAAATGATACGGATAGCTCGAAAATTATGTCAAGGAAAATAATCTATGTAACAACATATTATTACTTTGCGAATCGTTTTGCAACTAATCAAACTCTCTATAGTTCACTACCAGATTCCGTATCCAGATTCCGTGATTAGCACGAAACAGTTATTTGTAGCCGGTTTGCGTGATATTGCAAATTCTGTCGCGACGTTAAAAAAGGTGTCCGCTTCGCATCGGTTTTGTTGTATGTCCAACGACATCGTATTTTAGAATGCGGCGAACGGCGTACAACTTCGAGGCGCGTTGCAAGCGGAAAAGTAAAGAAGATTTGCCGTGGGAAGGAAGACAAAGGTCTCGTGTCCTGTGAAGCGAGGAGGTTCTCCGACTCTCCCGAATCCGTGACGATCCTCAACATTATAGAGAGAGAATCGAGAGCAACTGGAATCGGCCGATTCGACGGCTCGTCGGTTCGCGTACGTTCTTCCTTGGAACACAGATCGCTCCTCTCTCCTTCTCGCTCGTTTTCCTCTTTCTTTCGCTTCTCTCGCCGTCTCGACATCAGCTTCGCTCGACCTCTAATTCTCGAACGAACAAAAACTTAATCGGTCGCTTCCTCCATTCGCTTTTATAGTTCTAGCGAGAGGAAGAGAGAAGGAAGAAAGAAGGAGAGAAAGGAAAGAGAAGAAAAGAGTAAGAGTGAGAGGAAGGAAAGGCAGGACGAGGGCTGGCCTGGAGCATCGCTAGCACAACGATAGGAAGGACGAAGGGAGGAGAGAAAATCGAGGAAAAAAAAAAAGGACGAAGTCGAAGGCCGGCTTTTCCTGCAGAATACGATCGGGATTACCTTCGGCGTAATCTCCGTATCCAGTAGCTATAACCGTCTGAATTCATTTAGCTGCTACGACGATACGTGTAGGTGCAACACCAAGCTGCTTATATACCAGCCGGTTTTACCTGGAGGCGCGCGCGCGAACTTGAATCCCGGTGCGTAAAAGTACGCTTCTATCGAGGTACACTCTCGGATCGGAGAGGTAAGAAGCACGAAGAACGAGCGCGACGAAAGAGTTGATTCGCGCTTGGAACGATCGAAGAAAGCAGACGCGGCTAATTCATAAAAGCGAACTGCAGTCAGATAGGTAGGTATAAAATGGCCGGAAGCTGCGATAGTGACAGCGTGAAAAATAATGCCAGATGTTCACTGCTTGATTGCTCATCCTCGACCGAGAGTAAAGGATGATACTGTTGGTTCCGGTTGATTTCCGCCTGTCTTTTTTACACAAGGATTGGAAATTACTAAGATATGCATCCGGAAAAGGATAATTGTTTTTTGCATAATGTTAAAAGAATTAGTCGCAGTTTTTAACATTTTTTATTAACATCAAATTATTAATTTTTTTCTAAAATGCTTATTAACATTAATATTATTGTTTCGTAATTTAATATGTATGATATTATTATTCTGTTTATGATTACGTTTCAAGATTGAAAAGAGATTTTGACATGCGGTTTGCAGAATTGGATATATTTATATAAATAAATTCATACCAAAATGTTTATGTAAGAGATCTACTTTGACCGAATATAGGATTTTTCTTACTTAATTAAATTTATTCTCAATTTCATATTAGAAGTATTAAACAAATTGTAGTATTATATAGAATGCAGATATCGATTTTGCGTAATAACAATTGTTTGTATAGAATAATTTTTCACAAAGCAAGTATGATTTTTATATATAGTACGTATAAATTTTTTCAAATATCAATGAGACAAAGTAATTTTTTATTTACTCATATGCATAATTATCTTTAAAATATGCACGGCAATGATAATATTGCAAATTAACATTTCAACAATCTCACGCAGCTCAATAATTCTCTCTTTTTAACACAAATAATTCTCTATATAGAATATTTTAAATTCATCAATATCAGTAATATTAAATTGCTTGTTAATTTAATTTGTGACATTAAACTCACTGACTATACTCCAGCTCAGTTTAGAACTGTATTTCAAAATCAACAAATAATCGATGCGCAGTTAAAAATTGTAAAATTCACACAAAAATATTATTACACATTAAAATCTCTCTGCTTTGCGTTGAATATTTTTTAATTGACTTTCGCTTAATATTATTTATAATCTTAGCAAGAAAATTTGGTCAACAATATTAATTGGTAATTCTTTTATACGAATTATTTATTCAAACAATACTTGTACAAGAATATCGATCTTAGCGAAATACCTGAGTACTTGTATCAAACGTCAACTCGAATAGATACAGCGTGTACGTATTGGCGCATCACAGAGGTGTTAAAGGTACGACGTTGATTAAATTTATGTCTCTGTCGGTCATGATAAATGCGATAGTTCGATCTGGTTATAATTTGGGCCCCGAGTAAAAGGAGTACTTAGGAGGTGTACAAACCTTTTAGTACGTGTCACGCTGGTATCTTCTCACCACGATTTACGACGACGATAAAGTAATGTGACGAAAACGAAAAGAATGGAACGGATTTACTTCTCGCGTATTTCTGGCTAATCAATTTAAATACCTCTATGTAACGCTGCTTGATTAATCACCCTTGTAAGACTTTGAATATATTTCTCGTAACTTGCAAGCAAGATATTACGAGAGAATTATTGAGCCGCGCGAGATTGTTGAGATGTCAATTTGCTGTATCATCATTGCTGTGCATATTTTAAAGATAATTACATAACGTACATACTTTATTATATTTTTTACTATACTGCACATTATATTAAATTATGTTAAATTAAATATTAATTAATTAATTTTATGAAACAGCTACAAAGCAAAGATTTATTAGCAATAAACTTATCTTCCTTTACCTTTCGTAATAAATTTGCCGTGCTTTTAACAACAACTAATAAACTTTAGCAATCATTTATTTCTAATGAGAGCGTAATTAATAAGCTGGAATATCATGATGTCGGTTGCAGTAGCTGATACGAAGGCGTATTAGTCATGTCGACGGGAAACACCTCACCCGAAGCGAATTATATTTAACTAACGTGGCAGCCAATGAGGCGAATATAATATTTAGCGGACGGACGCATGAATGGTCATCTATTTATGTAAATAAACGATGCTTCGTGAATGCTGCCCGCGGCATAGCAGTAGGATGTGCGGTCCACTTTCCAGCATCCGCGACGCGATGGCTGTATTCTAGATGGATATCCGTCGCATCGAGAGTACATCCACGGCATGGTAGATCTGCTTTTTCCTTCCCCTTCCGCACTCCCTCCCCTTTTCTTGTTTCCTTTTCATTTTATCCCTTCCACCCTCTCGCGCGAGATTCCGTTACTGTGCGAGTTCGAACTGAGAGAGAGAGAGAGAGAGAGAGAGAGAGAAGGAAAGATGAATACTCGCAACGACTAAAGGAGAGAAGAAAAGAAGAGAAAAGAAAAAAAAAAGAAAGAGTAATAAAAAGAGAAAAAAAAATCGGCGAGGTCTAGAAGCGAGAATTAGGAGGAGGAAGGAATGGAAATGCGCACGCGTGCATTGAAATGAGCTCAGGCAGAAGGAAGAGGAAAGAAACATACTCGTTTCGCATTCTGCAGCGCGCTAGTCAGCGGCTAACTATAAGAGGAGCTAACTATAACCCGAAGTTTCTACCCCGCCGCGGCTATTTCGAGGTTCTCTCGCGTACGTTGTCGCACCGCCAAATCCTGACCCCGTCCCGATCCGAGAGAGATCCGAACGTACGGAGAGCCGATGACTCGCCTGGGACTCGTAGAAAAGTGTGATACCTCGCAAACATGATAATGACATAATAAAACAACGTAAACGCAAATCTGTCCATTACGGCGTAAACGTAGGAACCCGTTAGGAATGTAGTATTAGCGCGTAATTAACCGCATGGTTGACACGACGATTTCGATCTAAGTTAACGCCCGTTAATCTCTGTTAATAATTCACGCACGGGGGGGAACACGAAACACCTCGCATTTAAAGGAAAACAGGCTTTAAGCAGTCCACGTGCGACGATACTGTAAAAACTGTTCGTAATTATCGCAAATTAGAATTACTACAGTGTTATCGGTAATTTAATGGTGCGTTACCGTATGTTATTAGCGAGAATGATGATTTAATGTACAGGTATTCCACATTTTGCAATTGGAACGTTTTGCACCTGAGCGTACAGTTACGTATGATCATGCATCAGGCGATAATATATAATTCTAAGCCGGTTCGTATATCCAGTTTTATACGCGCTATGTTTAATTACGTTTAGTTACGTCGTGGCGATTAAGCGCTCGCTCGGATAACGACAAGAGGTCAATGCACCGAACTGTTTCAATGACGTTCGCCGCTTCGCCTCTCATTGGTTAAATCCTATTATTTATTTATAAGCTAAAGAATTCTGTTAGAGCGAGTGAACAGGATCAACCGACTTTCTTGGCTTCGTATAAAGTTACGCCTTAATGATAACGCAACGAGCACCTTCGCGATGCAACATAAAAAAATGTTAGTGCTTCTCACTCACGTAACAATCGTAATTTATAAATTTTCCCGACAAGGAACACACCAAATCAAGAAAAGTCAAAATGATTTTATTTTGACTTGACGTCATGAAAGTAAAAATGATGATTTTTTTTTTATTACAAAGTTTGACTATTTATTAATGTTAAATATCCAAATAAAGTAATTTTGATTTTTTTTTTATTGACTTTTATGTGTTCCTTGAATTATAGATTATTTACGTATAACAAGCCGGATATTCCAGATTATAATAATAAATGAGACACTCTCTGTATATTAACGTGCCGTACATACTGTAGAAAAGCAGTTGAAACAAATTTAATTATGTGACACTTAAGATAAGAAAATCTGGAATTTCTTAAAAATTTTCTTGCGAAGAAAATCTCAAGGCATAATTGATTCTGGTTAAATTTTACACCTGCGATGTCAGGCGATTTTCAAGCGATTAAAGAGGGCAGCGCGATTAGCATCGAACGAGCGACTGGATTAACCTTGCGCTCTCGTCTCGCTTGAAAACGTAAGCTTTCTCGCTCCGCTCTGCAGCGAAAACAGAATCGAGCACATGCTCGATGCATGTCGAACGAGCGCACGCCGCAGTGATCGCGTGCATCCGGTGGATCAGCGAAGTATCCTTTTCGTGTCTCCTTCGACTCTCGGATCGCGCCTCGTTTAACCTTGCTAGTTTTCTGAACCCGCAGAAAAACTAATTCCGTTTCATCTCTTTAAGATTCGCTGATTCTACGTTAGTCGCAAGCTTGTTGCAGCAATCAATCTGAAACGTTAATAGCACCATTGATAGCTTCAGATTGGCTATTGCAACAAGTTTGAGATTGACTTGCGACTAAGATTACCAGCCGTACTCTTTTGACTTCCTTGACGTCGTAAAATTTTTGATCATTAATTAAAACTTTATAAAATTATATTAATAATTATCGATAAAAATGATGTTTCAGAAATTTTATTTTTAAAACTAAATATACCTACGTTTAATAAAAAAAAAATTATACACTCTAAGAAAATGTCGGAATTTAACATCTCTGGTAAAGATTTAACACCCATGTTGTGTCTATGTAATTCTCACCATGTTAGTGTTAATTTAACACCAACGCAGTGAGAATTATATAGACACTGCATGGTGTTAAGTTCACGTAGCTATTTTTTAGAGTGTACCGTCTCCTTCTAAGATCATCTTTTTTTAAAAAGTGTGTATAATGCCTTTTCTCGTTCAGACATGGTAACTCTTTCCAAGGACGAAATGAAAGTCAAAATAATATCATATTGACTAAATTATGACATAAATTCTGTCAATAATCAGTCTATATGTGTCAAATTGACACTATTTTAACTTGTTCTCCTTAGATTGCAATCTTATATCCCAATTCTTTACTCTTAACAACAGTTTAGTATTGTTATGATGTCATCGCGCAGCTAGTATATTTATAATGCAACTATCATATAATATTTGCTCAACGACAATATTCCAACACACAAAAAGAATAACAAAAAAATCAAAATAGCCTTTTTTTTTTTCTTAACAATTAACAATTCAATAAACAATTATTTATAACAATTATATTATATCAGTTATATTAACATTAATAAATAATTAAATTTTGTAATAAAAAATAATATTTTTTACTTTCACGATGTCAAAATAAAGTCATTTTGATTTTCTCTTGATCCTGTGTGTTCTTTGGGATAATGATACCAATATGGTATCATTACAGATTAACTGTCGCAACAAGTTCGCAATCGACTTGCGACTCGTGTAAAATCAGGGTAATGCAAAACCAGCTTTATCTGCACCGTACGATAAGAGCCCGCGCGATATATTTATACCGAGCGATCGTAAGAATGAGCTTCATCTTGCGTCTTCGCGAAATCGTGAAATCGTGAAATCACTGAGAACCAGCCCGAAAAGATTTTTATCTACGCAATTTTCTTTCGAGCGACGATGTCATTGTCGCGACGTACCGACTGTAACGTTGACTCTCGATTGCAGCGCGATGGCAAATGTTGAGTTCTCTGGTGAGGTGAATTTCACGGAAGATCGCTTCGACGCGAATATTCAATTAAGGAACATCGACTACGTCTGCAAGAGGGGTTGTTTACGACAAAATAATTTATCAATTACGCTTTGTAACTCTCATTTCTGAGGTGTCTCGCATCACGTAGCAGTAGTAGTATGTCCGTTCCGCCTATGCGTACAAACGACCTCTGAATCCCTCCAGACACGTTATTGCACATGCAATACACCTGTTACTCTACGGGTTGCGTAAGTTTCCTCGGTGGCGAGCCCGCGAGTCAAACTGACCGCAAGAATTCCGAATACTTTCACTCAGTTTCAGGCTCTGATGTGGCGCGGCGCGACATGAATGTTGAGAGACGCGAGACGGGTCCGAGAAAGTATCCCAATATGTGCAGCACGATCCGATAACTACAGTACGAGAGCGATCAAGACTGTTGGAGAGGAGTGGAAGAGGAGGAGGTAGATAAAACGAAAGGCGATAAAAATAAAATTCCCGACTTACGCTTTTTTTTTAGTTTAAATCGTTACGTATATGAGTAAACAGATGCATTAATGAAATTTGTATGCATTTGTATTCCGCGTTTTTTTTTATAATGGTTACGATTATGGACAGGTGCGACGTTATATTGTCGCGGAGGCGTTATTGTCCAAGTGTCACGCTTGGAATGACTATAATAGGGAACGAAGGTTGATGAAATCTCGCCGTGGGCCGCCCTATTCTGGTCACTCGGGTGGTCCGAGATGCATTTAGGCAGAGTGAATTCTTCCTACGACAATAGCGATTGCAGAATGGACGGGAGATTTTGTTTAGATTGAGTGACGCACGCGAAAACGATTGCACGTTGATCGTTTGTACGTTTCTAACACTGAACAACTCTAATATCCATTTCTATTCAATATAGATTAATTTTAATCTCGCTTTAACTTACTTTTATTTTTCTCCTAAGAAAGATAAAATAGTAAATTAAACTAAGATCTAAGAGTGACAAAAAAAAATTAATGAAACCAAGATTAAAGTTAAATCCGCATTGATAGAAATGGATGTAAAAATATTTTTATTTCGTTAGATAAACTGTTAATTTATATTAAAAGCTTTTTATGCATTTCTTGACTTCCCCCTTCAATTAAATTAATTAGATCGAAATTTAATGCTAATTAAGCAATAATAAAATTGTTATACCATAGTTTATAACATATATATTTGTATTATAGGTCTCTCGATATAACAACAAATAATAAACAAATAATAAACAAAAAATAATAAATAATTATAATTATAATATATACTATTAGGTGTTGGAATTAATTCGTAGCGTTTTTTAATGAAAGAATGTTATTTATTTCACATGAGCATTAAAAAATACATTAATGAAAGTACTTCCCATCACTTGTAAAACGCTACGAATTAATTCCAACACCTAATAATATATATTAATAATAACTCTAAAAGTTGGATTAATATTCCAAGATACGCTGGTTAGATAGCTGCTTAGAAGAACAAAATAAGCTAATACGTATGCAACACGATTCTACAGTTATATACTGTACGCTATGCAAACCAACTCGATCGTGCTAACTAATTCACTGATATTATCAATTTATGATCGCGCGTGCGTGATTCGGTACAGGCGGGACTATTTCGAGCGGGAACAAAAGCGAAAGCTAATATTTAAAAAGTCAGACACATTATTCATATAATTATTTGGTGTAATCATATCAAAGCTATTCGAAGCGTAAAATGCTGAGCGAGAATTTCTAACACTAACTTCGTAATAGCAAAAGTATCAGATAATTCTCAAAATTAGCAACACGCAATCATAAATTGAATGCATTAGTATTTAAAACACTAGTGATAAAAAAATACCACCTCTAATTAAGACTTTTAATATTGTTTTAACACAGATTGAAGTATTAATAACTTGTTTATATATAGTAATTTCTCATCATTTGAATATCAAAATTCTAAAATAATCCGCCCCTCGAGGCCAACGAGACGATGTGCTCTGCATATCTAGCCTATCATCTCTCAAATCTGCGGAATCTCAATGGATATCTCAGCAGACGCATCTATTTAAAATTGCAAACCGGACCCCGCGCGATGGGATCTGTCGAAAAAGGCATAAAGCGACCAAAATGTGTCGCACAAAAGCTCCTTAAGAAGGTCAACCGGACTCAGAGGTCAAGCGAAGTCAACCGATGCGATTTGGTTTATGGCGCGAGCGCGTATCCCTTCCCTCTCATATTATTGTATTTTCGACGATGATTTACGATAGGAGCGATCGTGCATTTGTGTTTCTCTCAATTTTTTTTTCTTTTATTTGCTCGACAACGTACCGCGCCCGACAGCAATGCAGCGATGCATCGCGGGACGTCATCAGCAACACTCCGGAATTTCCGGAGCTGTCGTTTTCGCGTCATTCAAAAAAAAAAAGGCGATATTTTTTATCGAATGTAAAGCAATAAACAAAATCTAAAGCGTCAGCCAAATCTAAAGCGATAAAATTGTTGTGCTGTTTTAATTTACTGTATGTAAAACAATAAACAATATATCAAACCTGCGTAAAACGACGTATGAATTTTAATTTTCTCTGCTTTTATAGCAGTTATATTCCTGCTATGTATATTTACTCTTTCCACACTACAAAATAAAGATATCTCTGAATGAAATATAGTTTGTTTTATGTTTAAATTCATTTTGCTTTTTTAAACTTTATTTTGTTTTTTTAAAGCCGAGCTTTTCCTACATTTTACTTCCGCGCTCACTTTATTTTATTTTAAAGTTTCTGGTTCATTACCGTGAACATTAATTTGTCTCGCAAAACGTTATTACTTCTATTTGTGCGCTGAATTTGCGGACGCTAATACGTCCGCATTTATGGTATTTAATCATTTTCACTACTCTCGGAATTAAGAAAAGATATACTGCTTATTTATACAATTTCTCTCAACGACATTATCTATACGGAAAGTTTTGCATGAGAACATACATGACGTAATCCGTAAATCGTAAGATTAGAAGTACGCAATGAGGCGTAAGATTGTAAATCTCTCGTCTGTGGAAGAAAGTAATCCTCGTAAAAATCTATAATGAATCCCACACGTAACAGTGACCTATCGTTGCGCTTACTTTCAATGCGCCGAGTTCGATGCACTCAGCTTCGCCCATCTCAATGGATAACGCTGAGTTCACAGAAGGAAAAGAGAAAAAAAAATAAATTGTTGTACAACTGGACGATATTACATAAAAATGGATGAAGCCACCAAGTGTAGTAATTTTAAGTAAATTAAGTTTAAAACGCAAAGTTGCCCAAGTTGCGTATCTCAAATAATTTCTGTAATTCACCATATTTAAGATTATATCTCTTAAATTCGCTTGTGCGTGTTTATATATATTTATATGTATATATATTTATGTGCATTATATAATAATATCGAAAAAAAAACAGATTATATTAAATGCGCCCATATCTTTGTAACATTGTATTTATACCGCATGAATACGATTCGTTTCGTTCAATGATCAGATTGAAGCGGACGATGTAGCATCGATGATATATTAAAACCTAATTTTATTGAGGCTAATGGAAGAACACAAGTTAGCTTAAACGCTTCAAGGATTTCTCGAATCGATTAAAACCGACGAGAAAGATTGCTCCATCGTAATGTAAATCGCGAGTAACGCAATTAAAAACTCGAGAACGCGTCGAGCAGGTTTACAGCGGTTATCGCGACCTAGCGAGTAGCGCATCAGGAGCGCACAGGAGCGGAATGCCTCTGACAGATGGCCACCAGAGATTTCCGCAAGAAAATAACGTTTACAAAAACGTTGACGAGAGATACAGCGTGAATATGGCGCTCGCTTTGGAGGCAGGCAACGGCGATTCCTAGAGAGCGACGGTAATCGTTAATCCTTGCGAAAGCGACTCGTCACGATTTAAGTGGAACCATTCGCTACCTTTGCATATTAAACACGAGATAATGCTTGTACGTCAACTAAGTTATTGCACACGAGTCTATTAAGCTAGCCTTGTCAATGGGGATTAAAGATGAAAAGATAACAAGATTTCACGTCTAATTGGAATTTTTACACAGAGGTACACTGTCATATTTAAATTGCCCTGTGAAATAATCGCAGCGTAAAAATTAACGAACGCGTGTTACATTACACGACGTACGTCGTCGTGCATAATTTCGATACCGAGAATCACGATAATACTTATATTGGAACAAGGAACACTTTGTCGAACAGGGATGTATACACGCGCGCTTCGCTCTAATCTGCTGTAACTTCATCCGTTTCTTTATCCCATTTCAGATTCACATCCGGTAGCAGCTTTTGCATTTAGCAGAAACCGTTTCACGCCAAAATGTGCGATATTGATGATATTGTACTTCATATTATACGTAATAAGTAAAAATACCAAAAAGTATGCGAGGACGATTACTTTGCAACGTAAACTTGTTAAATTACAGTGAATTAATATTACACGTTCTAGGAAGTACGTGTACATGACGTAGTTTGTATGGTCACAAGGATGCACTGAACGTGTGAAATGGCGTTGCGATAGGTATAAAAGCGAATCGACCGCTTTCACGTGCTTTGCAATTTATACGAGTGCTTATAGTTCAGTAAAATGAATGCGTCGCTATCGATCTTTCTATAATTCTACCTTTATTCGCAGTTTAACATAGAACGCTTAAAATGATTTATTAAACATGGATTTGAAGTTTTCCCGAATGTGTAACGCGGTAAAATATGAGAAACATTGCGTTAAGGACACTTTTAGATGACTCTGAAAAACACAAAGACAACTAGGCAAAAGTATTTCATGGAAATAAATCTCACAAGTTAAAGAACAAAAGCTCCATTCTTAACTATTGGTGAAATTTAGAACAACGAACATGAACTTTGATGCGCCTTTGGTCAATTGCTTTAATCAACTCTTGTGAAATAAATCTTTCTAGATGAAGAAGAAGAGCGGCAATTTACTTTGAAAATATGTAACTTTGCTTTCAAATTTACTTGACAAATACAACCAACTTTTAAATCAATTTAATATCTCCACCTAATTTAATACACAATATTTTTAAAATATAATTTTTTAATAATTGTTTAAAAAATACAAGGAAATGTATTTATCTAACTGTCGAGATGTGTGTAATTCTATTCTCTTTGCATTTCTCTTTGCGCTTCTCGAAGAGGCGTGAAGATACACGATCGTGCCCGTCTTATTGCAGACGTTATTACCAATTAACCATTATTGTCTGTCGCATATCGCCACTGCTAACGCAGCCGTAGATGTTTCACAATCATGTTCGAGATTGCAAGTGCGAGAACATTGAAATTATAATAATTCCATTGCAATAAAATATTTCACTCCAGAGTCATTATTTCCATAAAGGCATTGCGGTAGACGCAATAAATTGCGACATTCCACAATAACGTGAAAATTGAAAATTCGCCAGTCGTTAATTCATAATTATTTTGTTGTACCGAATTTCAGCATTATTAAGACAATGTATAAATGTAAATGTTACGGCACAATACTTTCTTTAATCTGAGATTTATATTATTTACATACAGTTGATGTGCTCTCTAAATTTATTGGAGTAAAATCTTCAAAAGAGTGAAAATCTGCCACTTATTCAAGAATGTAAATCTTTACTATTTTTAAATAATGATAGTATTTTAATTCTTTTGGTGTGAGATTTCATTCCAAGAAATTAAGAGTGACATTAATATTTACACACTCGAAATGTTATAAATCTAATTGTTATAAATCTAATCCATTGCAGAATGATAGAAACTTTGTTAAAGAGAAAAGCATTCTATAACTACAGAGAGTTATAGAATGCTTCTGTTTTCTGAAAACATGTTCAGAAACTATAATTGTTGACAACCGATTCGATTACTCGAAACTGTTGATACAAACACCCTAGCGATAACATTGTATTGTTCTAACAATATTTGTCGATATTATCGATTTTTACATGCATTATTTGTAGTAAATAACAGCCATATCATTAAGAATAAATTAAAAATATTGTATTACATGCGTATTATATTTTTATATAGAAATCTAATACTAGCTAAAATCTAGCAATATTAAAAGACTGTAATTAGTTACATATTTTAAATATTAAAAGCACTGTTATTTAAGACTTTTAGTATCAAACAAGTAATTTATTACTGCCTTTCAGTAATAAATTGACCAATATTAAATTGGTCAGTATTAGATTTCTGTAAGGGAATATCGCAGTAATGGTTCATCATGTCTAGAGTAACAGAAGGGGGTTGTAGAATTGCATTAATTCGCAATTGTCGCTGATTAAGCGCCACGTTTAAATAATCAAAAAATAGATATAAAATAGATATAAAAATGATATTAATGAATAGTGAAATTAATTAATATAGTACATAATACCCCTTTTATTTCATGGAAGTGTCATGTGATCGTTGTCGGATACACTTACTTCTGCTGGACGCGAAGAAGACAGTGGTGAACCGACGTCTTCCGGTCGCTATACAAAATTCCTATGGTGCAGCGTGAAAAAACACCCCCACAGCTGCGGTACTGACGGTACGTTCCTCTCGGAAAGGCACAGGTGTCATCGCACTGTCACGGCGCACGCAATTCACGATTGCCGCATAGGATACCGCGGCATGTCTCTCTCTCTCTCTCTCTCTCTCTCTCTCTCTCTCTCTCTCTCTCTCCCCTCTCTCTCTCTTTCTCTCTCTTTCTCTCGTTTTTTTCCTCCTTATATCTTTCTTCTTGTTGTACGTGACGTATCGGTAATCGCGACTCGAGAAACAATCGGAAATTTCGGGGAGTGGATGGAACGTGAACCTCGATCGATGTCCGTGCGCAGACTGCCCGCACCATCGTCGTCGGTTGCCTCGCGTTCATACTACGGTCCCTCGTTGCGTCTTTCTCCCGCGCATGTTTCCGCTCTTTCGTTCTTTCCCCCACCGCATGCTCCCATCTCCCGTCCCGTTCACACATGCACGAATTTCCCTTTAAAATTAATTAATTACGTAATAATTATATTTTTTATTAAAGTGTAAAATTTAACAAGAGAAGTATAAGTTAATGTACAGTATAAAATAATATGCAATAATAGAAGAAATGTACCTCAAAAGGTGAAGCATATCAGCATAATGTTGTCTTGAAGTCTAAGTCTATAATAATTACAAGAACAGTAATTACAGATAACAATTACAAAAACAAAATTACAGATAATAACACATTGTATGAAAATAAAATCATGTATCTATATATTTCATGCATATACATTAAATAAATAAATTCGACATTACAGAATAAAGGAAAACAGAAAAAAAATTGTAATGAAAAAGTGATATTATTTATCGCTAAGAATTTTTTAATGTTAAGTGTGATAAATTTTACCGAACTTTTTATGCTATCGATAATACTATATTTTATTGCCATATGGTAAGAAAAAATATTCAAGAAGATTTAGGAGTAATTCATTTTGATATTGTCATGTGGCAATAGTGCAGAGATTATCGTGGGTTAATTGCATTAAAACATAATAGTTATCGCACAGCTAACAATAATTTAAACTTCTTCACATACCTTTTAAGCCAATGACACCTACAGGTTTTTCGTAGGATGTCACTTCTTTCATCATTTTCTTTTCTCCGGTATTCAGTTCACCATTCTCTCCATAAATATCATCATATTAAGTAGCAACATTCATATAATTATTATTTAACAACACTACTTATCATTTCTCTTATATAATCTCACAAAAATTTTAATATACACATAAGTTTTGCATTAATTTTGTAAATTTGTGATAATTACATTTAATTTTGTAAAAAAATTTTGTAAAAAAAAATTTAATATTTCTATCGTTTATATTAATATTTCTATCGTTTATATATAAAATATTTTTATTGTAATAAAATAAATTAATTATGTATTGTACTCATACATTAAACATTGTTTAATTAATAACATATTATACGTCACTAGTTTATGCACTGAGAAACAGTCTGTTTAATAATCATAATGTTCAAAATAATTCGAAATTCGCCAAAATTTTTGGCGAGATTAAATTCATTATTATTATTGATACGTTTGAAATCATTAATAAATTCATGTAAAAGTAATGAATTCACATAAATCATTTTGTTAGCACTTGTATCTTTATATTTCTGAAAATTATTATTAATAAATGAGTCGAAAGTAACATAATTAATAATAGTAAAACGATTTCACAATCAAGAAATTTATTTAAACTATACAACAATATATTTTGTTCCACTCAGTTGGAAGTCTAAATCCGCCGAAGCTCGTTGTCGGATATGACGAGACATCATTAAGATTCCGTACGTCGGTTTCAAAACCAACTGACATTTGTTCTTTGTAAGTGTGAGATAGAAGAAGGGCACCACACCCATGGTTGGTGTTTTCCTCGTGTAGACATGGCAACTGATAAACTTTTTGTTCGCCATCTGCATTCGAGAATAAGTATTCTTTAACGCGTCATTATTCGCACTATTTTAGCGTTCATATAATAGCTTTCAGAATAATTAACACAAGAATAAACGAACGCTGATAATAGATTTAGAAATAGAGTAATAATTAGTGTAATACGATGCAGTTTCCTGTTCAGCAATAGAAGGATTGCATAAATGATTGTTGAGAGATTCATTTATTAGTAATTGTACGTTTCATCATAAGATATATATTGCACTATAATAAATTAAATCGCGCTGTAAATGCTTACAAGATTTCGGCCTTTATAGAAATTAATAAATTTAATAAAAAACTAAAGTTCTATTATTTTTTATTACTTCTAAGAATTTTAAAGCAAACTGTGCTTACGATAAAAATAGAACAAAATAATTTCAGAAATAATCAAAAAAACTGACAGCCATGGAAAAACAATTCCGTAATTAATGCAAAAACAAATGTATCGAATTAAGAACAAATAGTCGGTGAAATTATGAAGGGTGCATTATATCGGCTGCATCGCAATTACGTTTATTCGAGAATGATGAGCATTGCGTTTCGTCTTTGGAAGCGGTCGCGACTGAGGATCGAAAAGCCTCTCCGCTATTCTATATGAGAATCTTAGCTCGTTTAAGATAAGTAACTGCCACGCAAAAACTGGACATTCCGCTGGTATTTGTCCTTTTTTCATTCCACCCGTATATTTTCTTCTTCTAACTTTTCATCGCTTCGTTCGAAGAGTGATGACAGGAGTCTCCACTAGATGCAATAAATATATAATGTGTATAATCCCGATGCAATCATCTAAATTCTAAAAATATATATGTCAAACTACATATTCAAAAAGCTATTAAGAGATTTAATTATCGCATTGCAAATGCACGCAAAGTGCAACTCAAAATGCAAGAAGATACCCGAGAAAAAATATTAAATAATGGACATATTATATATATATATATATATATATATATATATAATTATATATAAAATATGTCAATTTTGTGTATAATTTTATATAATTATATATAATTTAATTATATAAATACATATAATTATATATGAAACATTTTTTTCTCGGATATAATAATTGAGGTAAAATGAACACTTTGAATCCGAGTTTTGAACTTAAAAATATTTAAAATTTAAGCTTTTGGTTAAGCAAACTAAAAGGAATTTATTAGTCCTATAAATTCGAATATCTTCTAAATCTTTAAGAAATAAAGAAATTAGATATTTTTTTAATTTAAATATATCGCGTTGCTCTAATATTTCGGAATTCTGAAATATGTATAAATGTACTGTAATAAAAAATTATAATATTAAAAAAATTATGCTAATCACAATTTTTTTATCTCTAATTAAAGTTACAATAATTATTGAATCAATTTTTACTAATCTTGTCATTATAAAAAAACATTTAAAAAATTGTATTCCAATTTTGAACATACATTTTTATATTTATATATGAAGTATTTAAAATTAAAGAAAAACTTTGGCGGTTATATATATATATATATATATATATATATATATATATATATATATATAAATTTAAAGAAAAAATGTATAAAATCATATGTGAGACAATCGCAAAGAGTGCATTCTAAGTTACTCATGAAGTGCATAATATCACTTTACCCTTCTTTATTATTCGATGAACAATAAAGATAAGCGATGTATCATCCTTGTTTAATATTTTATGCGTATGGCATAGAAAAATTGTGGACAAAAATTGGCCAATTTTGACTAACATAACTTTGCAAAAAATTATCGTAGGATAACATTATTTTTTTAATTAATGTTTAAAGTCTACTTTAAGACGATATGACCAGATTTTAAGTTTGATGCACTTCTGCTACTGTTAACTCTCAAGATATGAGAGTGTGTTTTTCATATTAAAAATTGCAAAGTTTGACGGAATATACGGACTTTGTAAAATTTAAAAAAAATATATTATTTGCAGCAGAAAAAAGTTCGAACTTTAATTTAAAAAAAAAACCAAGTTGCTGAGATATTTTTTCGCAAAGTTATAGTATTTCAAAGTTATTCTCGTATTTTTTTACACATACTATCGATATTACCTGCATTACCGGATATGTACCACGACGTTGTTGGATGGATTTTGCACATCGTGTTTTTGCATGTAAATTTCAGTAACGCGTATTGCCTCCGCATTGCTCAATTACTGCTTGCATTCGATTTCTCATATTAATGATCTTAATTTCTTCCTGCGGAATGTCATTCCAGATTTGTATAGAGCTTGTGATAAATCTCTGAGATTGATACATACACACACACACACACGCGCGCGCGCGCACGCGCGCACGCGCCACGCACACACACACACACATATATATAATGATTTTTGTCTCTTGCAGTTTTTCTATAAAGTTGATAATATTTGAGTTAAAAATTATTCAAGACCAATATTTAGCGATTTTTAGTAATTAATATCTCGTTAATTATTGTGAAAATTGCAAAATAGTAGAGAATTTTTCGATTCAATTTAGTCCTGCTCTACCTGCTCAGGATGGATAATGTCGTAATTTAAGCTACCCTATATATATATATTGCGTGCGTGCATGCATGCATGCGTGTGTGTACAGGATGTAACTGAAATAACGCCCACTAATTATATACTATATATATTATATATATATATTATATATATATATACTACATATATAGTATTACGTTTGCACATATTACGTTTATACATATATGGTAGAGCAAGAATATTAGTTGCTCATAGGGGCAAGTTAGGCAAATGCAAATATCTAAACCAAATGCAAATATCTAACCAAAATGTATACAGATACGTCTATGTGTGAGGTAGCACAAAATAAAGATTACTGCGCTTAATACAATAATCTATGTCCGTAATCTATATCAAACACGTGCGCATTTTTGTTTTCGTACATCAAAGTAAAATTATTAGATGAGTATTCTTTTTGATCTACATAGTAATTAAACCAATTAATAATAATCAAATGTGTCTTTTGGATATAAGTTATTATCGTTTTTTTTTTTAATTTTAATGTTCAATTTATTATTTTTTCAGTTATAAAAAAGTATTTCAGTCACCGATATAGGGCTTGTTGGGCCAGTATCTAACCTTATAAATTCAGCTGCTTAAATGAAATTTGTCTTTCGATGTTTTTTATTCTATGTTAACGATTAAATATATATTTTACGTTTAATTATTATTATAAAGAGTAAAGATTTTTCTAATTTTGTTAATTAAAGCAATTAAAAAGAAAGAATATTACAAATTATTATATTTAAGATGAAAATAATAAAAGTTTGATTAATATACATATGTATAATCCTTTCATGTTTTTAATATTATATATATTATAATAATAATTATAAGTTCATTAAACGATTATCTTCATGGCTGAACTTATTCTTCAAGGATGCTCAACATGCTCCATAGATGGAGCATATTGATCCAATTTGCATCCTTGTAATTAACGTAATTTTTGTCTTATTTACAAGATATATTAAGGATTTATAAATACTTAATTATTGAGCCAAATAAACATGCAATGTTTTAAAACACTTATTATCTATCATAATTATGTGAAGATTTATAATACTTTAAAAACAAAGTGTCACAACTATTTCGCTCTACTCTATATATAAATGAATGCCAGTATAAATCCAAACAAAAAGTACTTTCCTACATTTGAATAAAAAAAATTTTTAATTAATTTCCCTGGGCAAATTTTTGTCTTTACAAGAAAATGCCTCGAAAACTCGGAGGTAATTAAAGAATGTTGACATTATCGACAATTGATATAAATTTGTGATTATTAACATAATAAATATGTGACTAATACATTGTTATATTCATGATTTTTTGTTATATAAATGGTCTATTCGCAAGTATGCATACTTATAATGCTATAATATCTTATATATTGTCACAAAATTACAATTTTTTTCTTCATTTATCATCTCTATTTATTTCAAACTTGGATAATAGATAAACTTGGATAACATGAAAATTATAATTTAAAATAAAAATGAAGTATTTAAGCGAAGAACACAGACTCTTGCATAATACATGAGACATAAAAAAATGAACCAATCGAAATCCTTTATTTCCTTTCTTTCCATGAAATAAAGGACTCTAATTGGTTGATTTTCTTATGCTTCATGTTTTATACGTTATACAAGTCTGTGCGTGCAAGAGTCTCCCCATCTTACAGAGATTTCGCAAAGTGTCACGTGATCGATATATTTCTCTGATTGGCTAGAGTAATTCATAGTAGCTGCCATATTGAATTTACTGTCAATTTACTATCAATATACTCAACACTTGACTCCTGTCGACTGCTGTGGAATGAGATTAGTAAACTCATTTTTCAATGTTTTGTGAATATTTATCTATTATTTCATGCTTTACATTGAATGTTGCATAATTTATGTACAGAATTTACATCCATCATCACCATGCCAACGAATTACGCCACATATGTCTCTCTACTTTTTCTTTTTTTTTCACATCTTATTTCCCGCCCCCCCCCCCCCCCAACTCTTTTCTCGTCAGAAAAAGAAAGCTATACGGTACCCTAAAGCTCTATATTAATAAAATAGCGCATTTCTTTTGTCTGAGTCGAAATGCCGACAGCCTTCCTGTTGGTTATTTCGACTGCCATCTTGGACATAGTTATCTGTAGTCCAATAGTTTAGTATTATTGGTACATGGTAAGGTTAGTTGAATCCAATATGGCGGACTAATGCGCTACTTTAGTAAAGGTCTAAGCACAAGAATTACCGTAACACTTAAGTTGTAGACTAAATGCGTAAGTAACGCACAAGTTTTGGCGTATGATGAACAATTTATTGCCGTCTCTTGGAGACACGGCAATAAGTTATACGTCATACGTGAAAGCTTGCGCATTACTTACATCTACAATTTAAGTCTAAGTAAATGACTCTAAGGCTTCGTCTATTCAAGTCAATTGACGCTTGTCGGATGTTGTTAGTCGTAAAAGATGGGACCTGACCAATTCAAACGACGCCCAGCAATTGACATCGACAGTCGACATCGACAGTCGACATCGACATCCGACACAAAAAATGAAGGTTATGCGCATGCACACAACATATGACAACGTTTTCCGATTGATTATAAATCAGACCTGATATAGATATGGTAGAAGAATATAAAGTATTTCGTTGCGCATAATGCCGGAAAAGTATTGGGTCATCTAAAAACCGCGGATACTTTTTAGATGACCCAATATTCTTCTACCATGGATATAGAGCTTTACGGCACCTAGGCCGGTATTCATAATCAGATCTTATATTCAAGACTGTCCTAAGTACGGTCTTAAGAAGTCACGAACTAATCAGAAGGCTGCATTAGCGTCTTAAGACATTACTTAAGATGGTCTTGAAATAAGACTTGACTATGAATACCGGCCCTATTGTCTGTCCTTTTTTACCTAGTCTTCATGTTTCAAACTTCACGCTCGGTCTATTCTTATTATATCTATTTTAAATATATGTATATTTAAAATTTATGAAATATAATAAAAACTTTAAATAAAATGTAGAAATAAATAAAATAATATTATTGCAGATGAATTTCATTTTTTTTTGTAATTGTAAATGGCAGTAAATATTTCATAAAATACAATAATTATTAAATGAAATATGTAATTTACTTCGTAATTACATATACATTAATTCATGAAACTTTTGACTTGTAGATAGAATTATATACATTGCAATTACATAATATTAATTATTATTAAATATACTGGATAACAGAAAACTCGATCTAAAAGTATTTACTCCATAATATAATAAGTGTAAACAATTTAAGGTATATTTACGAAATATTAAATGTAACAACAAAAAACGGAATAGAAATTTAATAAATAAAATAATTAATAACAATTAAACTTACATAATAATTAAGGCAGGAAAAATGGAAAATATAAATTTTACTATATTTTAACTATAAATTACGGAAAGAGATAATTTTAATAAATTAATAAAATAAATAGTAAACAAGCAACCCTATCTAATAGGTAAAGAAAAGGAATTTAATATATAAATAAACTATAATGATAATTAAATCTATCAAATTAGAATTTGCAATTATTTTTAATTGTTTATCAGTTTATTTATTTATAAAAATAATAATAAAATGACAATATAAACTTTAAATATAAATTTTATTGGATATATATTTTGCCTTTTTTCCTGATTTTTGAAAGCTAAACAAAACCAGAACAATTGTTTCTGCACAACTATCCTAGTTCAACCAGACGTATGCAATGGATGCCATATTGCTTGTCAAATGGGTCACGCGCTGATTGGCTCAGAAATTGAACGAGTGCGCAACATTGAGAATGCTACATCTTGCTTTTTACACTATGCTTCTGACTGCAAATTTTCTCCCCAATTTTATATAAAATCTTTGTAAGTGATACATATTATTAATCTTGGAAATATATACCTTCCTCTATTATATGTACATATATACATGAAATAAAACTACGAATTTTTACATTTCAGTTATGTGAACAGGATTGCTCACATTTTGTGCATATTATAAAATGCCTACCACATGCAGTGCTCCAAGATGCACGAATTCTAATAAAGACGGATATTGCTGCACAATGTTTGCCCAAGATCCTAAATTGAAACAAAAATGGATTGATGCTGCCGGAATTCCTGATTGGAAACCTTCAAAATCAGCTGTACTATGTGAGGTTGGTACCGAAGAATGCATACAAATGTTTTATACTATAACTTCTGTAAACAACCAACAAAAATATCAATGTTATAATTTCTCATTCAATATCAATTAAATTCAATATAATACGAGTCTATGTAATGGTTACATAATTGCATAAAAAATTATAATATATTAATGTTACGTTAATGATAGTTGGTGGGATATATACTTTTCTTTAATGTGTATCTCTTATTTTTTAGGTTCATTTTCATTCATCAGAATTATTTCGCGTTGGTAGCAAAAAACTTATAAGGAAAGGTGCCATACCAAGTTTGTTTTGCAAATGTCAACAACCTATGAAAAGGAAATCTCTTGCAGAAATTCAACCAGAACAGCAATATAATGAATCAATTGAATTTCTTCCTCACAAAAAAACAGAATTAAGGAGTGACCATTCATATGTTGCTGTAGAAAATTCTGAGAAACAAGAAAAAAAGAGATGTAATAGAGAACAGTATGTAATTGATGAATTGCAAGAACATAATTATTTTTCTCTTTCAAAAAAAAGAAAATCTATTGAGTCACGTAAGAAGTATGTCCATACTACACATTGTGTTATAATGAAAAAACCTATTAATATAAATACATTGGAGACATATCAATAACCTGAAGAGAAAAATTACAAATCAAATTCTAATCTAGACATACATATATCATCAGAATGTATTGAAAAAAAATATTGACGGAGAGTTTATCTAGTCCAGAAAAATATGAAATACTAAAAGAAAAATTAAAAATAGATGAAAAAGAAAGAGATACCTTAAAAAGTAGAGTTAATGACTTAGGAAAAAATATCGAAAAAAATATACTGAAATAATCAATATAATTTTTAATAAAGATCAACAAAGAGCAATTGTAAATGATATCACAAGAAGTTCCAAGTGGTCAGATGAAACAATCAAAAAAGGATTAAATTTGTGGATCACGCATGGTTATAATCATATAATTAAACCTGTTGCTCCATTTCCTTCATTAAGAACTCTAAGAAAGATACTGCATATTAAATTTGAACCTCGAATATTTGAAGATGTTTTTAAATATCTGGAGTTATAATGGTTCCTTATATTCCATCTACATGGAAAATCATCTGTGGACTAGTATTTGATGAAATGACGATTAAAGAGCAAATCGATTTTGATACAAGTACAGGGGCATATATTAGAAATGTGACAATACAAATAAATACTGGCAATACAAATAAATTAGTATGTAAAGTTTTACTTTTTCAAATGTTTGGGGTTAGTTTTCATATTGGAAGCAGTATGTAGCTTATCACACTTTATTCCATCTTATTTAGTAAATGATGCACTTAAAGAGATTATTTTAGAAATACTCCAAAAATGCTCGTGTAGATTTGGAAGTAATTGTTTTGGTTTGTGATATGAGAAATATAGAGGATTACTCACAAAATTAGAATTTAAAACTACCAACACAGATATGACGTACACATCCTTGCGATCTAGAAATCATGTTGCAGTTGATTCTAGATCCTGTTCATGTTTTTAAAAATTTAAGAGAAATGGCTAAATGGAAAATCAATTTATTTTACTTACTACAAGATGTTGTAGAACTCTAGAATTTATCTAGTAATATTGTCGATATGGATCACATTGAATGTGACTTATATGACCCATAGGTTAGATTCATATCAGTCAAAATTGCATGGAGATAAAATTTGTGCCTGAATTAAACAAAACAATATTAAGACCAAACCATTTTGGTAAAATAAAAGTCACAAATTCAACTAGAGTTATAAATTATTCCACTATATCTGCATTAACATTTCTAATCTAAAAAAGTGATGGACTTCCACAAATGGAAACAGCCTGGTTTATCAGATTGATTAGGGAATGGTTTGACGTAATAATCATGAGAAATCTTCGTTATACTTTAAATTTTCACAACCTTCAAAAATATAATGATATAATAGAACTTCTAAAATTATATCATATTTTCAAAAGTTCAAACGAAAATTGGATGTGGTTCATAAAAACCACCTCAGATCCATGTAATATTTTTCTCTCTAGTAATATTTACCACGGAATCAATGATTCAGCTACAAGATCGTCTTTTCAGCAAGAAAATTTCTTTTCTTTTTTCCAGGACGAGCAAGTCAAGATAGTTTGAAAAGTGATTTTTGAAACGTAGAGTATGTCCCAAGCTAACAGCTCTTCAGTTCAAATACAGACTAAGGCCGTGGTCAAAGTCTCGCTACAAATGCTTTGAAGCATTTGATGGACCAATAAAAAAAAAGAATTTTACAAATTGACTAATATAAAAACGCTTTAAAGCATTTATAGCATCATGATATAGCACTGATCATACCCTAAGACATATATAGCAGGAAATCGCGCAATACCTACCTCTAGTTATACATATGAACCTTCTCTTTTGAATGCATTTCTAACTAAATTAAAAGAACAAACTGTAGAAACACATTACGATTTCTCTAAATTAAATGATTGCGAGCCTATGTCAAAGACTATACAACAAATATTTTATAGAATGTGTAGATATATTGTTTTCAAATTGAGGAATTTCATCAAATGTGAAGATTTTTTATTATCTAAATTGCAAGATAATTCCAAGATAATTCTAATTTGACGTTTACACTATCCTTTTTATCTGCCTTTATAGTTATTTCAAATTATACTCCTGGAGCTCAAATAAGAATTAATAAAGAAATGTTTGATATTCTTGAAGAGAGAGAAAGAATTGTGGAAAAATCAAATCCAAATTATTTCTCTTAGACAAATCCCTGAATGACAGTTTAATATCTTATCTTCATACTGCTTTGAAATATCTCTCTTTAAGCATTTGTCATTATATTAGAGATAAATTAATATCTCGATTTATGTCAATGCGTGTAAAACAATTATTGGTAACTGTGAGTGCTATAAAAAATATGAACAAGAATATATCATCAACTTTTGGAAGTAAAATGATGGAAACAAAAATACTAGCTGATAGGTTCAAACAAAAAAATTATGCACGAAAGTACTGAATTGAAGATAAAGTTATTTTTTAGATTAAAGCAAAACTTATTTTGTAGGTATTATAGTTATTTTATAATATCATTTTTATCTATATGTTAAACTTATGTTATTACTGATAGTCATTTTATGTGATTGAATTATCATTTTTCTTTTCTTATTATAGTATGATAAATGTTATCTAATACGTACATTTTTAAAATTTACGTTGAATAAATATCTTACTTTTCTTAATTAATGACTTATATTTATATTTTTCATGACTTTTATAATTAATCTGTTATTTTAATGAGAAATAATGAGTGTCTATGAAAGGGCAATGAGCTTAGCACGCGATGACAGTGCAACTAAATTTTTAATTTTATAATACAATATAAAATACTCCAAACATTTCGGCTCTCACAGAAATCATTCTCAGTGAACAAAAAACTTACACTAAAATAATTTTAGACTTCATTAATTGATACGCTGTTTATCTTCAAACTTTTCTTCAGATAAATGTTACTAACATCTTATACTATCGGTTACAAGATCTGCGAAATGAAAAGTCTAAAAAGAAATAAAAATCGGAATAACAGTTTCCTAGGTAGTTTTTCACATTAAATCTAAATTAGAATTGTCCCATTACTTCAGGATTTCAAGATTTCTGATCTAAAGTTGCAAAAAATGCTTTTTTTAAGCTATATTCGAGTTTCTGCAATATTTAGAATATATCTAGCTTTCAACATTAACACTAATTTTACAATATATGGCAGTCAAAAAAATAGAGATATATTGGGTCATCTAAAAAGTATCCGCGATGTGGTGTTGACCATCAACACCATCTAGTGACAAAAAACCGCGGATACTTTTTAGATGACCCAATATTTCTTTATTCATTAGCAAAAAATTGAATCAAAAGTCTCCAAATTCTAAACCTTTAATGTCTAAACTCCTGAACCATAAACGCTTAAACCACCAACCCTTAAACTCTAAAATCTTTAAGTTTGAAAAAAATGTTTAAAGAGTGATCATTCTGTCGTAAAAACATTGCCCGCAGTGCAGCTCAATTTTCTGCCAATGAATAAGAAATATCCTCATTTCTTGATTGCAATATATTTATCTATATCATTTAATAAGATTGGAAATAAGACCGTTTATGTTAAACATTACTTTAAATACAAAGCGCCTACTACGAGATATTATGGTCTGAATTAATTAAGTTAAGATGTTGAATTATTTTATATTCATTTAAATAAATTAATTTCAGAAATGATAAAAAAAAAGTTTGTATGGATATACCCTTATTCTTGAAGAGAAATTCAGAAAATTCCTTGATTCGATAATAAAGAGCTCCGCACAATAAAAGAAACAGGAAACAGAGAATATGAATTTCAACCTATCAGAAATCATGTATTGTGGAATACACAGTTTTTGATAGGTTGAAATTCTTATTCTCTGTTCTCTTTTCCCTATTCCTTTTATTGTGCGGAGCCTCTTAAGGTAAAATCACACGGTGCGGAAAACGACTGCGGAATAGAGAATGCGTCATAGAAGCAACCGAATCAGTGTTCTTCTGCATTATTCCGAATAGCGCTAATTGATTGTTTCCGCAGCTCTTTTCCGCACCGTGTGATTTCACCCTTACTAGTTAGTACATGTATCAAGTGCATGATGTAAACTAAGCAAATGTTAAACAAGGATAAGATGATCTGAGATACCCGAATGATGTTTCCGAAATTTTACATGAGATGACGCACTTCTGACGTAAAATACATTTTGGCGCATCTCATTGAAGTTCCACTGAACGAACAAGAAGCAGCAAATAATTCGAAGCCGAGAAAGTCTGCAATATTTGAAAAAAATGTGAAAATTGAATACATTTATAATAAGTACATATAATGAGTACATTTTTATTAAGATTTGAAGTGATGGAGATATTCTAAATAATTACCTGAACTGATAGTTGTCTAAATTGTAACTGCATTAAGGCCGGAATCAGACTATGCATTGAAGATTGAGATTAAAGATTAAAGATTGAAATTTCACCAATGAGGACAAAGAAGTTTTTGTTCTGATTGGTCAAACTTCAATTTTTCAATCTTCAATTTCATTTTTCAATGCATAGTCTGATTCCAGCCTAACAATTGTCATATAATCACAAGTTTTTTAAGTTTTTCATATTAACTTTTGAGCTGAGCAAATAAAAGACACATATTTGAGGTTAAACTTTGATACATATATGTTGCCGTTTTCCTTTTCATGTACAGCAAATTCAACGGAAGCAATTATGAAAAATTGGCATCACATGACATTTTTTGCTGCCACAGCGTGCTGTACATGAAAAGATATCTTAATAGTGTCTCTTCGAATCCAGCCTTGATTTGTTCGTGCTGCTTGAAATCCTCCAAAAATAGGGTCAGAAATCCAGGAAATGAACTAGAAGAAGAAGAAGAAATCCCCCAAAATGTTTGAACCTAAAATAAGATAGATATATATTTGGACGTTAAAAAGAGAGAAAGCGAAGATGCTGAGAGCAAAAGTTCAAGCAACGCAGAGACAATCTTCTCATTTTTTATTGAAAGATCGGATATGTAATTGATTGTGTCACTGCATGTGTATATGTGTATAAGTGCATTTGCACTTTGTACTTTGCACTTTTTAGACTTTATTTTAGCTTCGTACTTTATTGTATTTTATTTCTCTTTATTGTATTTTATCGAATGTTTGGGACATGGCAATAAATATCGTCAAGAATAATTTGGGATCATTAGGAAAATGTAAGTTATATAGATAATTAATATCCTTTCCTAATTAGAACAAGTCACAACAATAACAAAATTACGTTAAAATGAATCATAAATGTTTGAAAAATCACATTTAGTGATCATTTTAAAGTCATTTTAATGTCATAATTCATATTTCTGCTTAGGTAATAGTTTTTTTCAAAACTATTTAACATACTGTTTTAAAAGCCCTCAATAATATGTATATCTTTAATTAATTATGTGTAATAATAACAAATGTTTCTTTTTTGTTTTTTTAAATTAAACAGTTTTTAAAACAAGTTTTTTTCTCTATTATATAAATTACAGAAATCTAGCTATTGTGCGATAATTTTGTCT
This sequence comes from Acromyrmex echinatior, assembly GCF_024713525.1. Classification (NCBI taxonomy): domain Eukaryota; kingdom Metazoa; phylum Arthropoda; class Insecta; order Hymenoptera; family Formicidae; genus Acromyrmex; species Acromyrmex echinatior. The sequence continues at coordinate 229,799 of NW_028259060.1, forward strand.
TTATTATTGACATCTTGCAGATTTACAAGCTGCTTCTGCACTGAGATATTGTACGGAGATGTCACCGACATATAAAACATTAGTAGTAACTATTCCAAAACCATTTGTTTATATGGTCAAGTTGAACAGGCCAGAGAAACTGAATGCAATGAATCCAACAATGTGGAAGTAGGTGATCTCTCCTATTATTTCATAATTAAACTGTAAAAAAATTCTTATATTCTCATGAATTATTTTCATTTAGAGAATTTAAGGAATGTTTTGAGGGATTATCAATGAATCCAGATTGTAGAGTAGTTATTCTATCAGCTGCTGGCAAGACATTTTGTGCAGGTAAATTATAAAATAGTTATAAGGAGTATTACATTCATCTAAACCCTGAAAAAAAGTTTATTTCATAATATGACAACCTGATATTGCAGGAATTGACTTGCAAGGAATGATGGACATGGGTCAAAGCTTAGCAGAACATGAGGATATTGCACGCAGATCTAAATTAATAGAGTCTAAAATTAAGGATTATCAAGATTCATTTACTGCTATAGAAAAGGTAATTTGTTATTCATAAAGATAATTAATGTAATTCATAAATTTAAATATATTAAGTAAAATTAGTGTATTTTATATATTCTAGTTTTTTTTTCGCTCAGAGAATGTTTCATTATATCTCTTTAACTTATATGATCAAAGTAATGACACAATAATTTTAACAGTGTTCGAAACCTGTGATAGCTGTTATACACGGTGCTTGTATTGGTGCTGGCATGGACATGATATCTGCAGCTGATATACGTTATGCTTCTTCTAATGCATATTTTCAAATAAAGGAACTTGATATAGGTATGGCAGCTGATGTAGGTACACTTCAGAGATTTCCAAAAATTGTGGGATCTGACAGTTTGGTAAGAGAGCTTGTCTATACAGCACGAAAGTATCCAGCTGCTGAAGCACTAGAAAGTGGATTCATAAGTCGCATGTTGGATAACGAGGAGAGGTAAAATAATAAATACATTGAAATAAGAAGTTAAATACAAGAAATATAAGTTTGTGATGATTATTCAAATAAAGCAATGTGAATTTTAACGACGTTATTTATTTATATTCTCTATTCAGCTTATTGAATAAATCAATAGAAGTTGCTGAAGATATTGCAAGCAAGAGTCCAGTCGCGGTGCAAGGTTCAAAAATGAGTTTGGTATATTCTAGAGACCATTCTGTCCAAGAGGGATTAGATCATATTGTGAGTGCTTTTTTATTATTCCATCTGAAATGCAATAAAAAATTTATTTGTTTGCTATAAATATAAACACATGAGATATTTTCTTATACTTGAAAAGTTGTTTTAATAACATATTTTTGGAATTTATTTCAATAGGCGATGCATAATAAAGCAATGCTTCAAAGTGAAGATTTTTTGAATGCAGCTATGGCACAGGCTGTTAAAGGTGATCCTCCAATATTTTCAAAGTTATAAATTGTTTCATTCTTGAACTTAATGTTCTTGATACTTCCAGTGTGTGTCACATCGATATTATTTATATCAATGTTATATTAATATTAGATATAAAAATGATATATGTATTTTTTAAAAATGTATTTATATTACAAAATATAGAATAACTTTATGTAACTTTTCTAATCACAGATTTTAACATTTTTTATATTGATATCCCTCTGAAGATTACTTCCACTAAAATAATATATATATTTTTGTCAGGTAGTATCTAGAAAGGAAACGCTTTCCCATTTGCGCTTTACAGGTAGCTCTGCCAATTTCGCAGCTTCCATTTCATCAACAATATTATATACATTAATGTCTTTGGGAATTTTTACCTATAATTTATATATTTTGGATGAAAATCTCAAATGATAGATTCAATAACACGACAAATCTTTCAAATAAAGTGTATACTCCTGTTGAAAGGAATCTTAGCAATATTAGAAATAAATTTATATTTTTACGCACGATTAGCAAATTAATGTAATGTTCATAATTAATTTTTCCAGTTTCCGCGTCACAAGCTACGGCCATCATATCAGCCACTTCTTCTTTTGTAAATGGCTCTCCAATTTCCATAATTGATTTCTCTAAATCATCTTTCATGATATATCCACGATTTTCAGGATCTAATAATTGGAATGCTTTCAATAATTCTTCTGGATCTGCTGGTTTGAACCTAGGTACCGAGCAAGTATAACTCATTATGTTATCTATTTTTCGATCATACATAGATTACTTATTTTGATGCAAAAGATTTTATTTAACTGTACTTGCGTTCATTGATTGCCTTGCTCATGTATTCTATAAATCTATTTATTGGCACGCAATTATTCTCGACATCTTCAACTTCTACTTGAATTTCTTGTAACTCAGCTTCTGTGATAACACATCCTGTTAAATAAATAATAAAAGAATTTGAATTGTATATATTTTACAAAAGAAATGTATAAAATTATTAGAATTTTTATATCGTGAACATTACCTAATGATCTAATTATAGTTCCCAAATCTCTAACATCTACCTCTCCAGTCCTAGCATTATCAAACACATCAAACGCTTCGTAAAGTCTTTTTTCTAATAATGATGGTTCGATAACCACTAAGATATAATAATATAAAAATTGTTAAATATTGATTATTAAATTGATACAAAAATTAATATTGAGATATACTTACTGTTATTTTAGAAAATCTAATTTCGAAATTTTTTAAAAAGAAATAGAGAATAGAGAACAATTTTCAAGGAACTCAATATGATTAGCTTTCAAGAATTGTTTGATCAATAAGTAATATGAAACTATATAATGGGAATCTTAGTCTATAATAAAGCTTTTTCACATAATTATTTCACATGAGTTACATATATGTTTAAAAAAATTGAGAAATTTTATTTTACATTTGTACATTAATTACAAAATCTTTGACTAGTACGTACATTTTTGAGCTCGAAAAGTTAACCGTCTTTCGAGGGCACTCTTTCTGGGCGATAACGTCACGGATAACGTAGATCGTTGAGTCATTTGGGAAAATATGTCCTCACCAGTAATGCAAATAATATTTCTATTGCTTACTTAATTTTGCGTAAATAAATTTGTTATAGTCTATAAGGCAAAAAATCATGAAGAATATTATCAGTTTTTATAAAATATAATAAAAATTTGATAAATTGTACCTGTATTATTTAATAAATTATGCGTATATTATTATTTGATATTAAATTGCAATAATTTAGATGTAATCAATAATATAATGAATACAATCAATAATAACATGATACATGAATTAAACAATTGCAGGATATGTTGTGATAATTTCAGGATGTACATACATATTTTAGAGGCCGCATTTCAATATACGATACTCAAAATCTATAGTCACATTACGCTATACTATAGATTTTTGATACTGGTAATATATATTGAAATATGGTCATGGTTAAAAGATATCTTATGCTATTTAATGTAAAAATACAAAATATAAAAACAATAGATTGGCTAATAAACATAAATATAATACAATTGCAATTAAAAGTGAGCCGTTTGTCGATCGATTTCGATAATATCTTCAATAATCTCTTGAACTCGCGTTCCAATTTTCTTTGCTAAATCTGCTTTCTCATTGTTAGGTAAAAAAAGATAACGCCAAACTAAATCACCATCAATAATACCTCTTGCTGGATTTCCTTGATTTCGTACATAACTTTTATATGTGCTAAATAAAAGAAAAGATAATAATATTCTCAATTATTAATTAAATTAGCAAGTGAAATAATTAGCAAATATATCTATATATAATTATAATGAAAACTTGCCGATAAGCTTTTGGATTTAAACCTGCAATATGACAGATATGCGTAACCAATACATTTTGTAACATAAGTAATCTCCGATATGTTTTTTCTGGAACTGGCAGAATGTAACCAAGGCTGCCATCCAAAGATGCTAAAATATAAAAAGAGATTCGCATAAAAATATTTAAATATTAAAAATATTCCATTATCGCTATTTTTAAAATATATATTTGGACTTACCATACATAGTAACATGTCTTTTATCAGCGCCAGAAAACTGTTTTTTATCATTTGCCGGATCAGTGATTCGACATTTAATACGAAAGAAAGTGTTTATTTTTTGTCCTAAATGAAAATCCGCCTTTCTAATTAACTTTTGACCTCCCAGACTTTCTCTGGACTCCGGTTGATACATAAATAAAGCTAAATTACTCTCTCCATCAGCTACGATAAAACCTAAATTTGAATTATCAATTAAATACTCTATTGTATATACTTCCGCAGGTCTAAAATCCTATAATAGAATAAATTATATATTTTAAATGCAAAATTTTTCAAAGTGTGATGCATGTAAATTTAAAATTAGTAAATAATATATTAGTAAATAATAATAATACTCACTCTGCTGACAAGAGAAAGTGTTCTATATTCTTCCTGAAATCTCAGCAAACTAATGGATTTATAGACGTCAGCTATCAAAATTAGACTTTTTATACTAAGCATTTGATGAATATAGATCTGAGTATCGATAAAAGCAACCCCAACAAGATCATTATCTTTTAATTGCCAAATATAAATCTGTAATAAAACAATTTTTAATGCTATTTATAATAGATATAATTCTTATACAAATAAATTTAACAGGAATATAATACTTTTTGTCCAACAGCTGATACCAAAAATCCTGATACTTGTGTTATAGCAGTTATAGGTCCCTTTTGTTCCTTTGCATAAATCTGTTTAAATCTATTTTTGGTTAATGGCTGGCCAGGCTCAGGTACTACTTCAATTATATCAAATATAAGTATCTGAAAATTTAAAAAATAAGATCACATTAAAAATTGATAAAGCTTAAAGATATTTTCAATATAAATATATAACTTACTCGTCCTCTGCTTGTGATATCCTCGCCGTAATTATAATTTGTTCCTAATACTATGTAACCTTTCAAACCAGATCTCGTTCCTTCATAAGCCAAAGATACATTCTTTAAGCAAGTGACATGTTCCCATTGGTCCAACTCAATTTTTGTATTAGGAATAGTTTCCCATGAAACTGGAGAAAATAATACAATGGAAAATTGTTCTTGAGACGGATAAAGAAACCTTTCTAGACGCTCTTCTTCCGTAAATTCCTAATTAATAAAAAAATATATTTATTAAATTATATTAATTTTTAATATCGCCTGATATTTAATAAATAGATATTAATAAATATTCTGGAAAATTGAAATAAATAATATAATTTTGTCAGTACTTTGTCTTCGCCGTTAAATCTATAGTAACTTTTCAGAGGTTCAGCTGTGCTTGTTATAACACAATAAGTCTTGCTTTCGAGATGATACGTAACAAAATGAGGAGTACATCGCAAAGGGACTTTCCTAACTGGCCATGGAGCATCGTACGACAAATGAGTTGGTAAAACACATATCCTTAACTCTTCCTAGAAAATAACATCTGTGTGTCATCTATTTCCTTCCAATGTCTTATTATCTTATTATAAAATATACTGTGAAAATACCTTTCTATTAAAATACAGAAAACCTTGAGGGCAATTAATATTATTAAAAGGCGCAAAAGATGTAACAGGACCATCAATGCCCATTGGATGTGTGCGTAATTCACCGCGTCCAGTCAAAAATATCCAATGTGGATAATCGCTGCAGATAAATACTCCATTATATCCAGCAATGTTGCTGAAGTAACGCATGACACAGATGCGAGTAATGTTCCTGTTCCTTGGAACATCTTCTTCTTTGGGTCTTGGACTGCAAAGGAAATTCATTAAAAGCAATAATCTAAGTAAAGAAGCTTCATTATATGCTTCATTTTGGTGCAAATAACTATTATTTTAATACATTAATTGATATATATAGTATAATTATATATATTCTCTTTCTAAATATTAAAATTATATTATTTTATATATTAAAAAGTAATATCATATATTAGGTGTTGGAATTAATTCGTAGCGTTTTACAAGTGATGGGAAGTACTTTCATTAATGTATTTTTTAATGCTCATGTGAAATAAATAACATTCTTTCATTAAAAAACGCTACGAATTAATTCCAACACCTAATATATTAGAATTACTCAAACCTTAAACGTCCTGGGATAATTCCATGGTCCAATTTCTTAAATCTCAATTTTAGATATCCTTTTGGGTATCTGTAAGCTTGATAGATTTGCAAATCCGAATCAAGACGTACCAAGAGCATTGGCCGATTTCCATGATGTCCTAGAGCAACCATCAGAATTTCACGGACCTACAAAAATAGGTATTATTAAGTACACAAGTTTTTTAAGATTTCTACAAAGACACATTTATAAATAAATTACCTGCATATCAGGATGAGGGATCTCATTAATCGGAGTTGATTGTAAAGTTGTAGATTCCATACTGTCGTGTAATACGTACTGGCCATAGCCAAAATTGCGAATAAGGTAAGATAATCGTAAATCAGGTAAAGAATAAATTTCCAGCGTTCCGCTGTCTCTATATACAAGTAGCCAGTATGTAGACTTAATTTCTTGCAAATGCCTTTGCCACCTGTTATATGAAAATCCATATTATAAAAATGTATCAATACATGGTTCTTTAATATCAGAGGGTGTAGAATGTGCTTAAAAAATAGTTAGTAAAATAAATTTTACTTTTTTCAATATTCTAATTTAATAAAAAAAAAGTTAATAAAATATAAAGTTGATCAAACATTTTAGAAACACACTGTATAACGAATGGAATTTTACCAAGGCGGTTTTTTAGTAGTGCCATCCGATGCTTTTAGATATGATGGTGCAGGCATTTGAAATGCTGGAGCATCGCCGTACAATAGATCATCTTCATTGTCAATATTGTTAAGTACAGACGGTTCCTCTATATTGTATTCTTCTTCAGTATGTTCATCATCTGCGTTCTCAAATAATTGCGTTGTAAAAATCCCGCTTACATCTCTATAAGCGCATAACGCTTCTATCTGAGGGCGCTAAACATATATATATTATACAGACATTAAAAATATTTCATGAAACATTTATGTAATATTAATTATAAAATTAAGAAACTTACAAATAGTAGATTGGCAGTCTGAGCATGCAATCTTGCTGTACCTCTTACTTCTCTAAGTGTCAATAACATTACTTGTCCATCTTCCGACAATAATGCTACATATGGATCAGCACAACTTGCATGTACAATTGGACATCCAAGATCTATGGGCATATGCTGAATCTGTAATTAATAAAATCAAAAAGAAAATATAAGTATTATAAAAATACAAATGTTATCATATTTAGCGATTAAATTAATGAAGAAATGCACACAAAAATTAATATGAAAATATTATTTACTTTGCTTCCACGTTTAAAAAATTTATATTGAATGAGATATATTTCGAATATGAAATATTCACATTCATATTCAACAAAATATATTGCGTAAACTAAGGATTGTTAGTGATATTGAATATTTTATTAGATACAATTTGTTCATAATGATAATAATAAGGATTAATATACATACTTGTTCGATGCCTTGTAAAAGACGCACTCCCATTTGAGTAACTTGTACAATGTACCGATTAGCACCAAGATTACCGGCAAATACTGTACTCCCTTGTGTACTGAATCCACTCTGATCTACCTCATTAATCTCTTGACCAGTTTGCAGAACCTATAAATAAATTGTATTATAAATTAAGGCTTAATTATAATTTATAGAGGATATATAAAGCGATATTTAAATATTATGTTGAAAGTATACCATAGTTGAATCTTCTTGACTTAATATTAAGAAAGCGTGAGATCCTTCTTCTGTTCTGATTTCATCATTGTTTACGATGCCAATGACAGTCCACATATCTTCACAGCCTGGCAATTGAAATGTTGTCACAACCTATTTTTATTAAAAAGATTATCAAAATATAATTATACTTTTGTTAATGTGACGCTTTGTGATTCGTAAGTTCAATTTTAATAATAAATAATTTTTAATTCTTTTTCAGATCAATCTACAATTAATTGTCTTTTTCTAAAAATATACATAAATATAAATTCTATTAATTAATAAATGTTTTTATTCTGGTTAAAGTAACATTATTAGCTATAATTAGACTAAATAAATATCCAATTTAAAAGAAATTTAAAAGAATGTATGATATAAATTTAATTTTATCGACAATCAATATATTAAAATTTAAAATATGTGAATTGTGTGCAAGATATACCGCAACTCACCGGCTCGCGTAAAGGAGTCTTGGTTAGTTTGATTTGTTATGCGGATACATAAATATGTTATTAGAAGATGCGCAGGTGTGTGTATGTGTATGTGTGTGTGTGTGTTTGTGTATACACATATCTATCATATAATTCGACTTCCGACACTGCATATTCTTATACGAACAGAGTTATGAGCATCCGAGATCAAATCTCATATCATTTACCTGAGGACGTATAGAACGTTGTAGTACACAAAGTGCACCGTTCTTTCCATATCCAGATGTCGTCACAAGTTCTACATCAGGGTCTTGATTTTGTAGAAATTCTTCCGACAGGAAAGCTGGTTCTCCCATTGAAATATTTCCACAAGGTCCAATATTCAATAAGCTGTCACATACCTATAAGTAAAAAATTAATTGTAAAAAGAACAGATAAACTATTATTGAAATTAATATAAAACTTGCTGATACCTCAAAAATATATGAAGTGATCTGAATGGATGTATGAGTTTCACTGCCATATACTTCTAGCTCTTCTGGATCTTTGATATCTAATACATCTGATGCCATCCAATCACCAAGAAAATCTTGCTTCGTTTTCTTGGCTGGAGTTTCTTCGTTCTCATTTTCTTCAATGGTAATCTCATTGTCATTCAAATTTTTCAAAGTTTCCGGCTCCTTCTCCGTGAATCGTAAAAGTAACGAATTACCAAGTCGAGAACCAAGGAAAAGATAATTATCCTCACACATACATACCTAAAACGTAACAAGTAACAAAATATAACAAGTACATAACATAAGCATACATATTGATAAAAAGATAAATATTTCATACACACACACGCGCGCGCGCGTGTATATGTATGTATACATACAGCAATTAAAAAATCAAGTATAAATACTTACACATGATGTTAACACACTAGCAGCAGCCTTATCAAAGTGAAATCCACGTACAGATCGCATACTATCGGCAAAGAGGGACAAAACGTAGAGTTCGCCACTTTTCAAAGAAATAACTAAACGATCTGCAGATATAAATGCTACCTGTGATCCTTCTAAACTCATCTTTACTCCTTCCTGTGGTTCTGCAAAAATAACAAGATGTATTTAATTAATACATAAATATCATAAATCCATATTACCAGAAATACTAAAAATTCCACTTACTTAATGGAAAATTTGTACTTGAATCTGCTAAACTGTTAAGTGATACTCCATAAGGTGGTATACTTTGATTCAAATAAATAAGCGAATTAACTGCCATTATTAGGGTACCACCTAGGGGTTTTTTTACAGGTACAGCTTGATAACAATCAAATGGTAAATTGGAGACAGACCAAATAATAGGATGAACCCTTTGCTGTATATTCAAAGATATGGCAACCATTGCACAAGTATCTTGTCTTACCGCAATACGACTGTATAAATCAAAATAGTCCATGAGATGGACATATAATCTCTCTTACTTATTTTATAAAAATATATCCTTACCCTGAAAATGTTCTTACTGGCTCGTATAAAATTAATAATGTAGGTTCGTAATATCCATGTAGGAATTGTAAGTCTATCACATTATCCATCTTTTCCTCCAGTGTTTTCAATACTATCATGTATGAGGATAGTATTGGAGTCTTATTAGTAGATGTTAATTTCGCACTGTCAAGTAAATCACCATCATCAAGGCTAGGATCTTTACGAAAAGGTAGTACAACTAATTTTCTACCAAATATCAGCATTACTGCACATCTTCCCTCGGGATCCACTCTTACTATTGGTATATGATGATGATTTGTCCATCCATCCTAATAAAATAAAATATAATTTGAAAGTTTGAGATATTTGCAATAATAAGAATAAAATTTGAGGTGGTTAATACAACTCAATGTTAGAACTTATCAAACAAAAAATTCTGGTTTAATTCCTAAAATTATCATCACATATACAATACTAAAAATTTTAATTGGGAAATATTATGTTTAAAACAAAATATCCAAAACATGAATTTAATTTTAATGTGACTAAGATTAAACATTATAATATTTTGAGATATTTAGTTTAATGTTTATATTATTGTATGTATTATTTTTTGAAGAACAGAGAAAACTAAATGTGATAGCTCTAAAAACAAAGCTTGATTTTTAGAATAAAATTAAAAGCTCTTATAACTCTTTTCCATAAAAATTGGAACCTTTATTTCTTCTTCTTCAAAGTAATGCAATGACACAGTTCTTAGATCATGAATATCCTGATCATATTCAACAACAGATAGCTTTGCGTCACGAAAGCTAAGCAGCAAAGAATCTCTTTGTGATCCAATGAGATGAACGGCCTGCATGGACATGATATTTCCATGTAAAGTGTATTGTGTCAAGCACTCCAGCTTCATTTTAGGGGGACGTGTTTCTGCAAAAAGAGAATATATGTATATATTCTTCTATTTTATATATTCATATATCAGTAGTATTTTAAGAGAAAATTAAAATAAAAAAGTACCTGTATATTTTTCCCTTCTTGTCATGTCCACATCAGGAATCAGACGAAACACTCGTATAACATTCGCGCCGGCAACAACGAGACATTTCTCGTTACGGTTGAAAAAGTGGCATGTGATCGCGTGCTCGACTCCAGTTGCAGGATGAGTACTTTTACATATAGAATACATGACTGGGCGTCACCTAACGATGCAAATTGTCACGGATATATTTTAGAGAAATGTTTATTTCATAGATTATCAAAATCGTGAAAATTAGCATACACGATATAACATGACGCGTTGTCGCGAATCTCTAGAAAGGTTAGGTAATAGTTTAAAAATGAGAAATCTGTTCTTTATTCTTGTCCTGTCTGAACTGGTACACATGGTGCAATAAAGGTGCAATTTTAGGAGCCGCTAATGGCTCCTGTACACTGGACGCGGAAACGCTTGCCGCGCGGCAAATAATGTAATGCGGTAGCAATAAGCGTTTCCGCGTCCAGTGTGCAGGAACCATAAAGATGAAATCATACAATAGGTGTATTCAAAATGACAATCGCTCACTGAACGCTCAGTGAGCTCTTTTATCTGATTGGTTTATATTTTAGGATCTCATGAAATATGTCAATCAGATGAAAGAGCTCATTGAGCGCTCAGTGAGCGGTTGTCATTCTGAATGCACCCAATGCGGAAAAGTGCTACGGAAGAATGCGTCAGTGGCTTAGTTTTCACCGAAGATTTAATCCGGATCAGAATGTCGTTCGACTGTAACAGGAGAATACTCGAGTATAGTCGGTTGGTTCTTACATTCTGAGCCGGATTAAACATTCGGTGAAAACTAGGCTCTGTTTATGAATGTCGTGTCAGGGGAAAAGGCTGCCAACTATGAAACGCTAAACATAAGGCAATATTCATAGTCCGTTTTTATTTTAAAACTATCTTAAATAATATCTTAAGATGCTAATACAGTCCTTAGATTAACTTATGATATGTTAAAATTATATTCAAAAAGTAAAAAGAAATAGGAGAATGTATCAATAGCCTAGTTTCTACCGAGGGTTTAATCCGGATCAGAATGTAAGAACCAACTAACTACAGTCGAGTATTCCCCTATTACAATCGAATGACAGGGCAATGCTCAACTGTAGTTGGTTGGTTCTTACATTCAAGATACTGATTATGTAAATATTCACGAAACTTTCATTTTTTCACTTTTCGTACATACCAATCTCACATGAAAAGTTTCACTTTCAAACCATATCAGACTTATAGCGTTTTTGGCCCAACCGAGTTTACACCTGGGTTGAAGTTGATGTTTCGTGCTCTCCTATTGGTAGAGCGTGTAATGTCAATAGCGAAGTATTTTCTAACTCAAATTGGTGTAAACCCGGTTGGGCCGAAAATGCTATTAGTGATTATATAAAAAAATTATGAGAAAGTGAGATCAGATAAGGAAGTTATGAGAAAATGAGATCATAAGGCAAATTTACATCGTTTCTCTTACAAAAATTTGACAACGGGTGTATGTACATACAAGTGTGTGTATGTATGTGTGTGCGTGCGCGCGTGCGCGTGCGTGCGTGTGTGTGTGTGTGTGTGTGTGTGTGTGTGTGTGTGTGTGTGTGTACGTATTTTAATAGGAAATCACATTGTGCTTATTATTTGTTGTTCCTTATATATATATATAATCGAGAATAATAATGAATCCCAGCAAACGAGAATGGATTGAAATAAATTAAAAAGGATATTCAGAAATATTCACAAATGTTAAAATGAAAGCTTTTTAATCCTGAACGCATTTTTATTCATTTATAGGAATTGCATGGAGCATATCTCTATGTCTTTCAATCTAAAAATATTAGGTGTTGGAATTAATTCGTAGCGTTTTACAAGTGATGGGAAGTACTTTCATTAATGTATTTTTTAATGCTCATGTGAAATAAATAACATTCTTTCATTAAAAACGCTACGAATTAATTCCAACACCTAATAATATTAGTTTTTTTTGTGCACACAACAAACATGATATTATTTCAATTCAAAATTTTGAATAGAAAATATAGTTTTTCAATCCAATTGCATCCAATTGAATCTAATTGAATCCAATTGAATTCAATTAAATCCAAAATAAAGTATTTGCTATTTTTTTAAAATATGCATTCAGATAGAAAAAAATTTCAATCTATTCTCGTTTGCTGGGATGTAGCTCAAAAACAAAAGGAAATGCTGTTAGACGTAATGTCAAAAAATTTGGATATTGTGCGGGGAAGAGTGTTGTAAAATTCTCAGAGCCGTATGGAACTAATAAAAACATGTTATTTTATTGTTCTTATTTTTGATTATATGTAATAAAAAAACAATATGTATTTAAAATTCATAGAAAAAGATATAGGAGAACATAGCACAAACCCTAAATTGTTCTGGAATGGGGCCGGAGAAATCTTCATCTAAATGGAAAAAGATTATATTTTAACCTATTTCATAAATCTCTATTTTTTATTATAATTCTCATTTTTAAATTTTCATGTGATTTTTATGCACTTCATATTTTTATCTTTTACTCATATATTTAATTTAACATCATGATACCATGTTTCCTCAAAATTCTGTTCAGATTTCTATATGTAAAAATAAATAAAATGCCGCCTAGTTTTTATTATAAAATTTATTATTAAAAGTGTCCTAAAAGGCACAAAGTGATGCTGAAGGATTAATTTTTATAAATGACAAATACTTATAAATGTAATATAAAATGTAATGTGCTGTTATATAATTATTGTTTAATAATTATTGTTTTTGTGCGTAAGCTATTAATAATTTGTGCACATCTAACATTGGATCTTTCATATTACAATTTTTATTACCGTACAATTTAATTTTGTAATTTTTATATTCACGTCGAAATTTAACTTCGAATTCTTCCTGTAGTTCAAGCGGTATTACATCCAAAAAAGTACAAACGGACATACATGAAGCTAAAAAATTAATAAGTATTAATATATTATTGTTAACAATAAACTGTAATAAATATTACTATAAAATATTGTAAAATAATATAAAAAATTAAAATAAATAAAATATATACAGGGTGTTTAAAAATTAGTGATAAGTCTTTCGCATAGGGGTAGAATGAACTAAACTGAGAAAAAAAGTTCTCTATCATTTTACAATTGGCACAACGTGATAGTTAACGAATTATTAGCTTATGAAAAAAGTCAAATTCGCCCAGCCCACCGCCAAATGCAAGTGCGCGACAAGATAGTACTCGCCCCGTGCGAAGTGCACGCATCGCTAGGCACGTTATTTATAAGCAGCAATTGCCATCGCTAGACATAATTTTTCTTACTTTTTTCTTATTAATCTTTTTAATTACACTTATTATTTTAACTAACTCTTCTAATATTAGATCTCTAATTATTTTATTAGAATTTATTACACTTCAGCATTTACATAGCCAAGAAGGGGACTTGGTTTATATAAATTCGTTATCCACATTCATCCTTCCACACTGCTAGTACTTAACTCTACAAACAAAAAAAAAGATTTTCTTAATATTCTTATTCTCATTTCTTTGAATATCACACTATATGTTCCTCTATCTAATGTATTTATTACTACATATCACCTGACCATTGCACATATTATACTACATAATACAATACAATAGTGTGACTTATAGTTACAACTATACATAGATATGTCGCAGTACAATATATGTACATGTACATTCCTAATATTATATCACAGCATTTCTAATCGTGTCTCCCGCACTTCTAGACGCAAACTTATTCTCCTGCCTAAATATATTATTATTTCATGTAATGGAGTAATGTATATTACTCTTGTTGTCTTTTCCTCCGTTTTCTTTTTCCCACTCAACACTACTTTATTTACCTATTCTTATATTAAAATTTCCACCTATTATTATTTCTTCATTTTCCTCATTGTCCCCTAGAATTCTTTTTAACTTTTCTTCTAAATTTTTCCAGCTCCCCCTATTGTATACCAATATTATTACAATCTTCTTCTTCCCTATAGCTATTGACATTCACTCCTTTCTTATTTTTATACATCAAATTCGATTCCTGCCCAGTTTTTCTTTACGCCTACTATAAATTCCTATAGCCCTGCTTCTTTTCTTTTCTCTATGTGCATATACATTCCCATTTATGCGAACTAAGTAATCTTTCCTCAACTTTTTTCCACTCATTTTCTTCCAGCCATGTTTCATATAAGCTTACGAAATCAAATTTGTCTACATAATTCCAAAAATCTTTATCCTTATTAAATCTTTATCCTTATTACTTCTTTATCCTTATTACACCTGCAATGTTTCAAAACATAATATTTCCTCCCCTTTTATTTGCTTTCGAATTCTTTTTTTCCATATATCTTTCTTAATCTCTTCTCCTTCCGCCTTCCCCTAAGTTTTCCACACTTCCTTCTTGGCTTAACATAAATTTTGTTCCTCTACTATTGTTTCCCTTAACTTATCCCTTTTTTCCTCTCTCTATCCTCATATTTTTTATTGTTTTTTTTTCTTTTTCTTTTCCTTCCCTCTCTCTATTTCTGCCCAAGTTTTCCCAAATCCTCCTTATCTTCACTCTCCCATATCTTATTTTTATATTCCCGCTTGTTTTCCTGTGCTTTCACCCATTTATTTATCCAAGTCTGCGTCTTCCTTTCCTCAAAACTTAAATTATTTTCGAAAAAGATTTTCCCTCTCTTTAATTTATTTTTGTTTCTCATCATCTCCCTCTTCATTTCCTCATTACTTTAATAATCACTACTGGTCCGCTCATCCTCCAGGTGATTATTTCTACATTTATCCTTATTTTCTTCTTTATAAATTTTTGAGCCCATTCCTTTTTCTATATTTTTATCTCCTTCCCAATTAATTCTCTTAATAACAATATTGCATTTTCTTTCCTCTCGTTCTTTATCCGCCACCAATTTTCGCATTGATCCTCTCTCCCACTTAACTTATCCATGCTTCCTTCTGACCACCTTCCACTACATGTATTCCTATTGTAGATACTCCCTTCTTTATTATACACGCTCCTCTCCTCCGCTTCTTCTCCCTCTCATAATTATTTTATTAATATTTTACTCTTTATTAATCTTGACTACAATATTCTGATCAAAAAACTACCTATACTCTCTCTCTATTTTTATATTCCTAACATTAATTAAAAGGTTACTTATTATTTTTTTATATTTTACAAGATTAATTTCTGATATAAAAAAATAATTATTATACTAAACTCATACTCATATTAACATTTTTCATAAATATACTTATAGTAATAATAAAAAACTCTCCTAAATCCCCTCTTTTTTTCACCTCTAAATTTCATCTAGCTTTCATAAACTCCTATAGTGACAGCGGATGCGCGCCTCGCCGCAGTGATGCCAATTTGGCAGTTTTCCAGCTAGATCTACCGTTTTTTAAAGATTCTGTAAAATTTAAAAAATGCGGATAGCGATAATTCTGACAAGATTTAATTTTTTTTTAGCGTTTACTGACGGTTTTTATTTAAAGCTTAGATAGATACTTATTTTTATATGTACTACAACGCGATTTCTAATTTGTATCTTGCAACATGAGGTACGCCATCTTTAGATATGTAATATATCGGACAATAAACAATGGCTATTAGTTACGGCTGTTGTATCCATTTGTGATTCGTGACGGAAAGCGGCGCTTTAAGAAAATCCAAAACATAGAGAATGAACTGCAAGATCCATATGTCAAAAAAAAAAAATCAATAAAAGTAAGAGAGAGGGACCAGTCTCGTGAGCTCACTCGAGCGGGACGGACGTGTGTCTCGCCTTGCTTTGGGTGTTGCATCATCTCATCCATTTTTTGAAAAAGCCGTTTCCGGCTTCGACTGTGCGTTGTAATACACTATTTGTCTTGATTATGTCATTATTTCGTCCCATTCACTTGTTTTCATGATTTATTTGCGATTCTGGCCGGAATTGCCGTCATTTTTACGGCGAGTGCCATTAATTTTGAAAAAGAAGAAGAAGAGAGAGGGGCTGCGGAAGATGGCCATCTCTGTCTCTTTCTATTCAATGGCGTAATGGGAGAGAGAATGAGAGGGAGATTGGCCGTCTTCCATGGTTCCTCTCTCTTATTATTATCGACCACATTTGAATACTACTTAGGGATTACGTAGTACATTCTTTATGTCTTTGAGAAAATCAAGAAAATTTTGAAGTCAGCTATAGACTATAGACTTGAGGCAACAACTTAAACTAAGGGCAGTAGTCGCTATTCTGTTTTTTCTACTATGTTTTAACCTGTATTTTCGTGCTGAAGTTTAAAATGGGAAAAACGAAAGATGTTTATTTCGCTTAGAATGGAAGACGTTCCAAAATTAATCCAAAATTAAAGGATTGAATTCGAGAGGAATTGACGAATAAAACTCAAGCATACATATTGTAAGTGCAATATTCAATGTAAGCTGAATGATTTGCTCTCCCATACTGAAACAAAAAACACAACAACCTGTGGATCACACATGCAAACAAATAAACTTTCGTTCAAACCTTCCTCTAAGATACAAGAGCAAGAAGCTGCTTTAGTATTGTATATATGTTAGTCAAAGATGATAAGAACACGTCATTGATCGAAGACGAATGGATCACTATCGATATTGAATAGAGAGATTTGCTGCGACCTCTTACATGTTTCACATTTATTTTTAGTTTATAAAATAACTTTTAAAAACGTTATATTTTGTTCTTTTATTTATTTGAGAAAAATTTTACAACGGATGAAATGAGTAAATAGAATATGTAAAAACTTAATGTTAACGCAAGTTTAATATATATGTATATTCTAAGTTATCTTGGTAATTATATATGTTACATAAGTAAACAAGTATGTAAAGTATGTAAAGTACGTTCGAAAAATTGATTAAACATTTACGTTTCAGTTATTCAGTCATTTTAATTTATTTACATAATAAAATTTCTTTTGCAATTATATTAATAAATCAATAAGTGATCAGTAGTGCCCAGCGAACGAGAATAGATTGAAATGGATTAAAGTGGATTCAGATTTTCAAAAATACGGATTCATGAATGTTAAAATGAATCCTTTTTAATCCTGAATGCATTTTTATTCATTTATAAGAATGGTATGAAGTATATTTATATGCTCTTCAATCTAAAAATAATACTATAGTATTTTGTGTGTGGTATGTGCATCGTGAATACTGTTTAATTTAAAATTCTGTATAGTAAATACAGTTTTTCAATTTAGTTCTAAAAATAATCTAAAAATAATTTAAAAATAATAATCCAAAAAAAATCTAAAAGTATCAGCCATTTCTGTGCACGATGAATACTGCTAAATTTAAAATTTTGAATAGGAAATGCAGTTTTTTAATCTAGTTGAATATAAAAAAAAGTTTTTCTTTTAAAATAGGCCATGAATATTATTTAATTCAAAATTATGAGTAGAAAATCCATTGTTTCATTTAAAAATGCATTATGAATGCTATTTTATTCAGAAATATGAATAAGAAATTTTTCGTTTTAATTCGACTAAGTTAAAAAAAAATTGTACCGTAAAAATATACCATAAGAATTTTCCTTTATTTAATATTAGGTGTTGGAATTAATTCGTAGCGTTTTTAAATGAAAGAATGTTATTTATTTCACATGAGCATTAAAAAATACATTAATGAAAGTACTTCCCATCACTTGTAAAACGCTACGAATTAATTCCAACACCTAATAGTTAAAAGAAACATAAAAAGAACTATGTAAATATGTACAATAAATGTTACTCTCTCTTATATAAATTCCTTATTTTTAATTAATAAATTAATCGCTTTTATGTATATTAATACGTTTCCTTTATTACATAGCGTATATTTTTTTGTAGGAAAGTTTAGAAATAATAATTATAAAATTTTATATAATTATTACTTTAATTTATTTAAACTTTTACATTTATTATAAAAATATTTATATGGAATCCAATCTATTTTTATGAATATTTAAAATACGGATTCGGATGGATTGAAAATTTCCAATCTATTTAAATCTATTTTCGTTTGCTGGGTGAATATACGCAGGATAAATGAGAGAAAAGTGGAAACTAATGATATATAAAGCATAATTAATTGCACGTCTATTAAGAGAAGGAAGTTTCTCCTCGGTATTTGATAGATGCTCTATCAGTTTGCATCAAACCAGCAGTACAATCATGAAATTTTAATTTCCGGATAAAGGGTAGGAGAGCACCTAATTTTTTAATAAAGTATCTAATTAGTTATATATAAAAAGCTAATTTTTGTGCTAGTATTTTTAATTCCTGATAATTTAATTCCTTGTCTCTCTCTCTCTCTCTCTCTCTCTCTCTCTCTCTCTCTCTCTCTCTCTCTCTCTGTGCGTGCGTGCGTGCGCGCGCGTGTGTGTGTGTGTACCACTTTTTTCTGGCACTCATCTTATATAAATGTGTGCGTAAAGGTAATTACAACATATATAAATATCTGACGATTTTTTGGCGGTATTTCAAATAGAATGTAGCGGGTAATTGTTTTCAACAGTTAACATCACTGCCTTACCGCGCTGGGCAGTCCTATCCTGTCGCGCGCTTGCATTTGACGATGGGCTGGGGGTGAATTTGGCTATTTTCATAAGTTAATAACTCATTAACCATTGCGACAATTGTAAAATTAGATAAAGGAAACTCTTCTTTTTAGTTTAGTCCATTTTGTCCCTATGCGAAAAATTTATCATTAATTTCCAAACACCCTGTGTTTTATATATATAACTAAAGTAAACTAACTTAGAAATGTATCTGTATTTATATCGGAAAAATCTATCTCCCAAAGCTTGCAATGTTGAACGTTAAAGCCGACACTTTCAAGTAAGTCTTTCAGATCTTCACTAGGTAGGGCCGAATTATAAAATAATAATTATAAAATAATGGTACGTATTTATTTAGATTCTGTGCAAAAGTAATGATTAATATTTTAACTAAAAAACTGCAAACAAATATAAAATGTATAAATTACTTGTAAGTAAGGCGCAAAACGGGAATTATGCGCAATATTCTTAAGCACTTCAAATATTATATGATGAGATGCTGGAACCAGTACAAGCATACTTCCACCAGATTGAAGCATGCAGTATATATTCTCAAATACTTTCCTGTTATGTAACAAAGGAATGTTATTAATTTATAATACATGTATTACAATATTTTTGAGAAAAAAATATAATGCGGTATTTTATTAACAACTTTTAATAAAATATCGGATTAGAATGAAACATTTTTCATAAAATAAGCATACAACTACATACGCAAGATGTTTTTCGTACAAGTCATATTGATTAGGAAATAGCGCGAGAATTTTCTTAAATTTTATGAAACATTTTTATCTTCAAAATGTATTCATCGCGCGTGCTCGCTTTTATTTTATAATAGTTTAAAAATAATTAGAATACATATCATTAAAAATAATAATTATATGAAT